>NC_073385.1:43359730-43534730 GCF_028641065.1 Leucoraja erinaceus
AAGCATATAGTTAATTAGTTACCTAATTGTAGCTAATTACAAAATAGATTAACATTTTTAAATAGCCTAAGTGTCCAACTAACATTCACACAAGAATTCAGAATATAACATAATTTTAAAATCTCATTGTCATGGGTTTATAGGCCAAATGGAAGGAATTTAATGTTTAATACCTGTAAATTAATGGCCATTTAAATCAACTTGTGAGTGGGATTTTCTGGAACGGGACCATTTGGTACGTTGAGGTTGCAGTGATTTAGTCCCCCATATTGGCAGCAAATACACTGCCGGTTCGTTTGGGGACTAAATCACCGTTTCGCAACTTAAAATGTGAATTAAATGCATCTTAAGAAACATTTTTATACATAAAAATAAACTACTTTCTCTGTCCCCTACATAAAATCCGGCCCCGTTGTCGGTGTTGACGTCTTCAGAAGCTGATTTTAAAATCACTCCAGCGATTAACTTGTTGGGCGAATTTTTTTTTAAAAACACACAGAACGGCCGTCAGAACAATTCTTTAGCAAAATCTTGCACTCCAACAAAATATAATCCAGGACCAGGTCGGAAAAAAAAACGCGTTTTAACCCCCACCTCCCCCCCCCCCCCAAACGCGCCAAAATCGCGCACACAGCCAGTGGCAGAATTGCAGCACCACTGAAGATAAGTATTGTAACATACCTAATGTTAGAGGTTACGGGAAGAAGGCAGGAGAATGGGGTTAGGAGGGAGAGATAGATCAGCCATGAATGAAAGGCAGAATAGGCTTGATGGGCCAAATGACCTAATTCTGCTCCTCTCACATGATCTTAAGTGACCAACATGTTTCAGCAGGATCTTGGTGGGCATAATAATCTGTTCACGCAGGTGGGCCAGAACAATCCTTGCCTGTGAAGCAGCTGGGATTTTTGACAGCTGGAGAATACACATTGCAGCTTTGGCATCTGTCAAAGCTGTCAACTTTTCTTTCTGATGTATTTTGCATTGAGGAACGCTCAAATTTCATGAATCAAATGAACAAGTCCAACTGGTTTTTATTCAAAATTTAAATAATTTTCAATGTAAACATTTATTTAATATAAGTTTAGGTTTATTGTTGTCGTATGTACCAAGTTACAGTGAAAAGCTTTGTTTTGCATGCTATCCAAACAGATCAGATATAGCAGACTTGGATACAATCAGTTCAAACTCACATGCAATAGATGGGGCAAAGGGGAAGAGACAGAGTACAAAATATAGTTCTCAGCATTGTAGTGGATTGTGGTACATTAGCTCATAAGACAAAGTCCAGTGTACTCCATGGGTAGAGGTGAATCAAACTGTACCCTAGCTGTTCGGAAGCCTGATAAAGGAAGGAAAGAAAGTGTTCCAAGACTGGTGGTACACACTTTCAAGCTTCTGTACCTTTTGCCAGGTGGGAGCAGGGAGAAGAAGGGATGGCTGGGGTGGGACAAGTCTTTGATGATGTTGGCCGCTTTTCCGAGGCAGCGTGAAGTGCAGATGGAGTCAACAATGGTTTGTCTGGTCTGTGAGATGGACTGGGCTACTACATCTTCAACTCTGCAATTTCTTGCGGAGCTGTTCCCAAACCAAGGAATTATTTTTTAAATAATACAAAATGTTATACTAAACAAAGATAATTAAGAAGAAAATGTAACCAACCTAATTATTATCTTTTTCCTCAAATCCACAAAATCTCCATTCAAAAGAATGAGCTTGAAGGACCAACATGTCCAGCAAGCAGTTTCTTCAGTGTTAACTCCCATTGGGTTGAATGTATTGAAACCCATGCAAAATCCAGTGACAGAGTGCAGATGAGAAATTATCAAAGGAATTCTCTTCACATACAGCATTCTGTTCAAATTTCTGAATAGTTTTCATTATAGCTAATGATGATAATTTGTTAAAAGTAAGGCTGGTAATAATTTACTGATTGATTCTAGAACATATTTTTGACCTGCACTATTTTTAAACTTTTGTAATATATACATGCTTTACAAAGGCATCTCAGCTCAAACTAACTGTGCAGCTACGGATACGGGGATCAATCTTAGGATATTGTTTCACTTTTAAGGAAATGGTTGAATCAAATAATTAAAATGATGTTTGCATTTTTTTTTTAAATCAGTAACAGCAGCATGCTGTGTTATATCAAGGCGTTTGGTGTTAGGAGTCAAATAAGTTCAGTAATTTCACTTTAAACTATTATAAATAGAAATGGTCTTCTCAATGGGCAACACAGATTGACTGCAAATTCCGCTGGTGAAATGAGAAAATTAAACATTCATGGTCTTGTCAATGTGCTCTCAATTCAGTTGCTCAGACTTAAATGGAAATAGAGAGCACCTGGTGATAAGTGTGTTACATTTGTAATCAAGTGCAAATGTAAAATGGCATTAAGTGACAGATGACAGACACCAATCATGTCCCTGTCCTAGGCATTCATTGTTATTTATTAACTCCTGTATATTTACCTGGAATTGATTTTGCTTGCAAATTGTAAAAAAAAAATACATGTTACATGGAGCTGGACAACCGACCACAATTTACTTCTCATTATTGATTAAATGTTCCCCAAATTATGTTCAACCATCAGATTGTATTTTCCAATGATTGATTCATCTTTCAAAAGCAGACATTTTCTTGCATCTGTTGAGAGAAACAGTTGAATACTGAACTGTAATCTCACGCTCCTTGTGTATTATGCACAATTGGTAAGTTACTTAAAGGCTTTCCTTTGTCAGATTTTCCGGTTTTCAATGCAAGCTGCATGCCGTAGTTTAGTTTAGAAACAGCGTGCAAACAGGCCCTTCAGGCCCACCAAAACCATGCCGACTATCAATCACCCATTCACACTAGTTATCTACACAATAGGCCAAATAACCTACAAGCCCGCACGTCTTTGGGATGTGGGAGGAAAGCGGAGCACCCGGAGGGAACCGATGTAGTCACAGGCAGTATGTGCAAACTCCACACAGACAGCACCCGAGGTCAGGATTGAACCTGGGTCTCCAGCGTTGTGAGGCACCAACTCCACTGCTGCGCCATTGCACTGCCTTAACCTACTAATTAAGGTTAACCTCAATTAATCTACAAATCTGTACATCTTTAGAATGTGGGAGGAAATCAAAGCACTCAGAGGAAACCCACGCTATCACAGAGAGAATGTTTAAACTCCATACAGAGTACACCCGTAGTCAATATCAAACCTAGGTCTCTGGCGTGGTAAATTAAAATATTGTTATTTATAATATTATTGCTCCTAATATTATTCTGAAGTATAGGTATGCTATAATATGGAAATAGGTTTTAGTCCATTGATAACTAATAAAAGAAGTTTCATTTCAAACGCTATCTTAAATTTATTATCCCACAGTATTACATGGCACAATATGGTTGAAATCTGTCGGCATTATTGTTGCTATTCTAGTGAACACTATAAAACACACTTCCTGTTCAGTTGGATCTACATTCTTAAATTGCTGTGTAGCATTTTGAGTGTACTGGAAGGTTTTATTGGACAGGATTTGCCTGAAGTATCCTAGGTCCCCTCTCTTTGCATTGGTGCAAATCTGATGACTCTTGTATGTGACTTCAGTGGAATATTTCTATACAGTTTACAAATTGGGGATCATGCTTAGGTATGGCAACACGTTATTGAACTGTATGCAGGAAAATAATTTCACTGTGCGTTTGCACGTGTAATAATAAAGCACCATTGACCATTCATTGATAGCCCTATTACCTGCTAAATCTGATATGCTAAATCCCTCTAACTTATTTGTAGGTTTTCTATTTAAAAACAAAGAACTGCAGATGCTGGTTTATGCCAAAGATATACACCTCCTTGTTGTTGCCAGTTCCACTGTTCTCCACATTATTTCTCTTAAGATCATACCTTCCCCAGCCAACAATGGACCTACCAGGCAACACTCTGCCTGAGGTCATTAGAGGCTGGCCCTGATTGAACATAGTCCTTTTTCCCTTCTAGCTCTTTACCCTCCCTCACCCCCTACTTTCAGTCTGAAGAAGGGTCCTAACCCAAAATATCACCCATCTTTTTCTCCAGAGATCTTGCCTGACCCGCTGAGTTTCTCCAGCACTTTGTTTCTATTTATGTATGTTGTCCATGGTGGGTTCTAATCTCTGCATGTATGAGATGGCTGATTTCAGTCATTACTTATTATTCAGTCAATGAAAAAGAAACATTTATGCAGCATATCTCATCTTAGCAAATTTGCAGTTGACACAAAGCTTGGTGGCAGTGTGAACTGTGAGGAGGATGCTATGAGAATGCAGGGTGACTTGGACAGGTTGGGGGAGTGGGCAGATGTATGGCAGATGAAGTTTGTGGATAAATGTGAGGTTATCCACTTTGGTAGCAAAAACAGGAAGGCAGATTACCATCTAAATGGCGTCAAATTGGGAAAAGGGGAAGTGCAACGGGATCTGGGGGGTCCTTGTTCATCAGTCTATGAAAGTAAACATGCAGATATAGCAGGCAGGGAAGAAAGCGAATGGCATGTTAGCCTTTATAACAAGAGGAATCGAATATAGAAGCAACGACGTCCTTCTGCAGTTGTGCAGAGCCCTAGTGAGACCACACCTGGAGTATTGTGTGCAGTTTTGGTCTCCTCATTTGAGGAAGGACATTCTTGCTATTGAGGGAGTGCAGTGTAGGTTTACAAGGTTAATTCCCGGGATGGCGGGACTGTGTCTGTGTAATTCTCTGCCTCTGAGGGCGATGGAGGCAGGTTCTCTGGATGCTTTCAAGAGAGAGCTAGATGGGGATATGGGGAGAAGACAGGAACGGGGTACCGATTGGGATGATCAGCCGTGATCACATTGAATGGTGGTGCTTGTTCGAAGGGCCGAATTACCTACTCCTGCACCTATTGTCTATTGTCTCTCTCTTTAATTTGGTTCATCCAATTCTTCTACCCAACATTGTTGATTTTTTTTCTTTCACTTTTCTCAATGGTTTAAGAAAAAAAAATGGTAATAATGTAATGCAACGTTTAATATAATTTGGGATTCGTTTTCATTCCATGAGAAAATTATTTTTTGGAATCTAGTTGACCTAAATTGCCTCGGGTGTTTTACTAGATTCAGGCCATTAATTATCAAACCATTTATTTTCAAGCCATCCAGATATTTATATTTTCTATCATCTGCCAACACTTGGAATGCATTAATATTCCCATTACGAATCTGCTATGATTAAACTAATCAGGTTGCACAATGATCCATGTTGACATTTGACTTGAAGCAAAACCAGTTTGTTGGACCAAATGAACTGGAACATTTTTTCATGTCATTTCTTTTTCTGTTATTTTTGTTTATTTTTGTTTATTTTTGACATTTTATCAAAGCTTTTAAAAAAATTAATTATCTTTCTTCTATCGATGTGCAAAATACAGATGTATGGAATGGCCTACTTTCTGTTATTTGTTTCCATATCTACATAGCTAGTGATTGTACATTAATTATTTTGGTGATTGTGCAAAATTGCCTTTTCTACCAAAGTATAACAGGAGGTGATGAGGTTTTACGATTAAAATAGAACATACTGGAGCTGGACAATAGGCAACAGAAAGAAGGAAATAGACTTAACAATTCACAGAACTTTTCTTGTTAAATGCATATAGAATTTGCCTGTAACTAAAAGTTAGTTCCCTCCCTGGTTAGTTATTCTATTGAAAACTGTTACCTAAATAATTGGTCTGGATTTCACATAAAGTACATTGTGTATTTAACCATCAGTTACATCCTCGATCTATGCTTCATTAATCCAAAAACAAGATCATTCTTGGAATGTTAACTCTCCATAGATGCTACCTGACCTGCTGTGTGTTTCTGTACTTTCTATTATTATTACAAATGTTATTACTACATGCTCATCTTTTACAAATGCATATCCTACAGTAATAAATATCACATTTTTACTTTTACTTTTTATAATTAATGAGGTAAAAAACAAAAGTTAAGAAAAAATAATTATTTGTTCAAGTACTCTGATTATTCGTTAATTTTGTGTCACATCTGCACTTTCTAACTAAATGCTTATTTTAACTTCAGCTAATCTTATCTAAGGCCTTCTTCTCTGTCACTTTCTACCTGTCATTTGGGTTTTCCAGTATTATATTGAAATTGGCTTTCATTTTGTTTTTAATTTTAACTTCCCTGGTTACCATGGTGAAATTTGAATTTTTGTGTCTGAATTATTTAATCAGCCCACTGGTTTACCACACTTATTAATGTAATTACTATGGTGCAGTACCTGAAGTAATAATTCAGCCAGTATTTGTCTTTCAATTATAGCACAAAATCATAGCAACTAGTAAAGAAAAAGGAGCACACGAGTCGTTGTTTTTTTTTAAATTACTCAATTTTGAAGGAAACTATATAAAATGAGTAGGAGGATACTTATGTTAAGTTAGAATTACATAATGTAACGATAAATATAAATTTGGTGCAAAAGACCTAGTATCATAAAAGCATAATCCTATTGTGAGCTAGAGCATTATTTGCCACTTTTACATGGGAATATCAGAAATAACCTTTGGCTTTATTCATGAGGTATTAAATATCCATTTAAATTATTTGTAAGCTACTGTTCCCTGATTATCATGACATGTTTGCCCTTCATGTTAATTCAGGCTAACTTGAACAAAATAAGTATTTGCATATAATAACTTGTATGTTTAAAACATTATGCATAAATTAATAGCAAAATGGTGATTGTAATATTAATCAAGCAATTAATGTGTTCACTTTGTCAAATATATGTAGAAGGAAAGGAAGTGAGTGACTTGAAATCTGGGATTAGAGAACAAGACAAGACCTAGCAGGGCCTGGAGCTGGAATGCAATTTATGGGATTTTATGGTAACGTGAAAGATGTTAACAGGTTGTTATGTGGGGAGGATGTTTCCTCTTGTGGTAGAACCAGATTACTGTTTAAAAACAAGTGATTGCCCACTTAAGAAAGATATTGGGCAAAATATTTGCTCTTAATAATGTTGGAACACCTTCTCAAAGGTCATTGAATACAAATTCCTTGCATATTTTAAGATGGAGTTACATAAATTCTTGAGGAGCAGGCTGATGAAATCTTAGACTGCTAATATTTTGTTTATTTCATTGTCGCGTGTAGCGAGGTACAGTAAAAAGCTTTTGTTGTGTGCTACCAGTCAGCGGAAAGACTACACATGATTACAATCCTGGACAGATACAGGATAAAGGGAATAACGAAGAGTGCAAGATAAAGCCCTGTAATGTCCAATGAAAGAGTCCACAGGTCTCCAATGAGGTAGATGGTAGCTCAGGTCCACTCTCTATTTGCTGATAGGATGGTCTGATAACAGCTGGGAAGAAACTGTTGCTGAATCTGGAGGTATGCACTCTCATACTTCTGTACCTCTTTTGTGTAGCCTATTTCCTTCGCTCCATAGATGCTGCTGCACCCGCTGAGTTTCTCCAGCAATTTTGTGTAGCCTATTTCCTTCGCTCCATAGATGCTGCTGCACCCGCTGTGTTTCTCCAGCAATTTTGTGTAGCCCATTTCCTTCGCTCCATAGATGCTGTTGCACCCGCTGAGTTTCTCCAGCAATTTTGTGTACCTTCTGTACCTCTTGCCTGATGGGAGAGGGAAGAAGAGTGAATGACTGGGGTGAGACCTCATTGATTATGCCGGTGGCCTTGCCAAGGCAGTGTGAAGTGTAGATGGAATCAATGGAAGGGAGGTTGCTTTGTGTGATCATCTGGGCTGCGTCCACAATTTCTTCTTGTCGTGTTCCCAAATCATACTGTGTGAAACCATGTGAATCTGAATGTACAATTGCATCTTATTGTACGGCAGAGAAGTCTTGAGATGCCTAGTGACCACCTGCTAAATTGTTTGTTCATATGTTACACTATATTTTTTAAATCATGCTGTGGGAAGTGGAATGCAAGAGATTCAAGAATCTTTTGTATAGGATTTGGACGAATTTCAGTAGCGGATGCAGTATTCCCCAAAAATAATACTTTAACTCACCGTGCACCAGCACTGTTTTCTCATTAATTTATGGCAATTGCACGGAGATTACTTGTTGAATAAGAGTAAAAATGCTCGACTGGTAAACGGACCAGGCTGAAGAAGCATCTCGACGTCTGAAGAAGGATCTTGACGTCGCCTATCCATGTTCTCCAGAGATGCTGCCTGACCTACTGAGTTACTCCAGCACTTTGTGTCCTTTTATGTATTAACCAACAATTCTTTGTTTCTGTACTGACCAAGAAATACGCTATATATAATAGATAATGTACGGATGGCAGATAGGAGACTACTATAATGTCTGATCTGGAATCTAGTGAAATCCTAGTGCCTGCAGCTGGTATTAAATGTCTGCGTTTCTACTATCCACACCTCCAATGATGCCCACTCATCAAATTAACCAGAAAAGACCATTAACAATCTCAAAATAGTTTATTATTAATTGTTAACAGCCAAGCTCTTCCTGATAATTCCACATGACATACCTACCTCTTCTTCATTCTTGGTTTACAAGAAGATTCCAACATGTTTATCACAAATGGTTTCAAAGCATAGCATGTAGACGAGTTCAAGGAATCAACTCTAGGGAAGATCATCATATTAAACTTTAAAATGTTGCAATCTATATTAAGAAAACTGTAAAATAGCTTTTTAATAACCCTTTTCTAGAAATTATTCAATGTAGATTTAGGCTGAGGGGGTAGATTTAATGAAAATCCAAGGGGCAACTTTTTCACACAAATGGTGGTAGGTATATAGAACGCGCTGCCAGAGGAGATAGTTGGGGCAGGTACTCTAGCAATAATTAAAAGACATTTGAACAGGTACATGTGTAGGAAAGGTTTGGAAGGAAATGGGGCTGTTTCAGTGCTGCATGACTCAATTTCTCTAGGTTATGTAATTTGCAACTCTTTGTTGGTCACCTGTTGTTAGTTTTCTAGTTTGGCAAGTTTGCAGAAATATGGCACATAAAACAAAATTTCCTTGGCATGTGCTGTGATGATGTGCTTTAGGGAGACGCTGCCAAAATAATGCCTCAAAGTGTCATTGAGTACGGTGAACTCTAATGTTGGAAATCTAAAATTAAAAGAAAAATCATTGGAAACGCCCATGAGATTTGGAGGCATCTGTGGAAGAGAAAGAGTTAACATTTATAGTGTTAGAACCCTTTATCTAATAATCTAATGTATATAATGAATATATCTAATAAAGGATCCTGACCTTAAACGTTATTCTTCCTGAAAAGTAAGAGGAAGACCTTTTTATTCGCAAGCATATTCAGTCCTGTCCTATGAAGTGCTTTCAGTCATTTCTTTTTAGTTTAGTTTAGAGATACAGCATGGAAACAAACCCTTCGGCCCACCAAGTCCACGCCAACTATTGATCACCCATTCACACTAGTTCTGTGTTATCCTACTTTCTCATCCACTTCCTACGTACTAGGTGCAATTTGACAGAGGGACAATTAACCTACAAACCCGTATGTCTTTGGTATGTGGGGTGAAACCAGAGCACCTGGAGGAAACCCACATGGTCATAGGGAAGAGAAAAAACCCACATGGTAGTATTATGTGGGTCACATTGAGGGAAAACCTGTATTACTCCATTATATGAGTAGTATTATTGTGATGGATAAGGCTGCACTGTGAATTGAGTGGGTACAAGATATGATAATGTTTCCTAATTACTGCCCCTGCCAAAGGTAGTTGGATTTGAAGGAGGGAAGCATATTAGGAGCAATAGAGGAACATATGCCAATGACATGGCTCCCGGTGCATTCGGGCATTTTGTACTGTTATTTGAAATCTCTGAATATTTCTCCTGAGCTCTCCACCCATATATCCTGCCCGGTCCCTCAGGTCAGCTGGTCAGCTGCTCCTTACCGAGGTCTGTCGGAGGCTTAGAGCTTTCTATGCTTACTACCCTGCGCTACATCAGACAGGCCCCCTCACTGTCCATCTTCAAATCCAGTGTTAAAACGCATTTGTACTCCCTGGCTTTTGACCATGCCTGAGGCTTTGCTTCTGTTTGTGGTGTTTTTGATGTTTCTTTATTTTACATGTCTTTTCTTACTATTTCTTTTGATTGTTATTTTTGGTGTGTATTAACTTTTTTGTCAATGATTAGTGATGTACAGCACTTTGTTGCAGCTATGTTTGTTTTTAAAGTGCTCTATAAATAAAATTATTATTATTATTATTATTATTCTTAATTTAGGATTCTAATATTTCATTTATGTAATGGAGTCACTGAAACACTCTTTGGCCCAACTTCCCCTGGCCGACCAAGATGGCTCATCTACACTAGTCCCACCTGCCTGCGTTTGGCCCAAACCTTTCATATCCATGTACCTGTCCACTATGACAATGTTGTCATAGTACTTGCTCGACTACCTCCTCTGGCAGCTCATTCCATATACCAACCAACCTCTGTGTGAAAAAAAGTTACCCCTCAGATTCCTATTCAATCTTTCCCCTCTCAGCTTAGACCTACATCCCCTATTTCTCGATTCCCCCACTCTAGATAAAAAATAACTGTGCATTTACCATATCTATTTCCAGCATGATCTTATACGCCTCTATAAGATTACCCAAGGAATAAAGTTCTGGCCTGCCCAACCACTTTCCATAGCTCAGACCCTCAAGTCCTGACAGCATCCTCACACATCTTCTCTGTACTCTTTACAGATTAACAACATATTTTTTATACCAGGATGGTCAAAACTGAATACAATACTTCACATAAAATGATTAATGGTAAATATAAATTTGGAGCGAATTTTTTTTAAATAAAGACATCTAAAAATGTCATGGTGTAATCATGGAGTCATAATGTGTCACTTCCACACAGGACTATCAAATAGAAAGCTCTCTTTACTCATGAAGATTTTAAATATGCATTTAAACTATTTCTCAGCTACTGTTCTCTAATTATAATGACTTGTTTGCCCTTCATGTTAATTTATGCTTATTTGAACCAAAGAAGTCTTTGCATATAATGACTTGTATGTTTAAAACATTATGCGTAAATTAATAGCAACATGGTGACAGTAAGATTAATAAAGCAATTAATGTGTTCACTCTGTCAAATTTGTGCAGAAGGAGGTGAGTGACTTGAAATCTGAGATTAGAGAACAAGACAAGACTGAGCAAGGTCTGGAACTGGAGTGCTGTTTATGGGATTTGCAGGATATCTAGAGTTAAGTTTTGCAGGACATCTATCAGGAAAATGAGAACAGGATAACTTGAATTGAAAGGCAGAGTAAGATTATATCAGACGCAAAAACAGAAGGGGTGGTGCAGTGGTGGAGCTGCTGCCTTACAGAGCCAGAGGCCCGGATTTGAACCTGACCTCGGGTGCTGTCTGTACGGAGTTTGTACGCTCTCCCTGTGACTGCGTGGGTTTTATCCAGTTGCACCGGTTTCCTCTAACACTGCAAAGATGTACAGCTTTGTAGGTTAATTAGTTTTAGTAAAAATAATTGTGAATTGTCCCTAGTGTGTAGGATAGAGCTATTGTACAGGGTGATTGCTTGTCGGCAAGGATACAGAGGGCCAAAAGGCCTGTTTCTCCTGTATCTCAAGTCTGAATGTAAATGAGAAATGCAGGGTTATGAGTGGACATTGCAATCGGCTCAGTTATAAACCCCATTGTAAGAGCAGCATGTGAGGGCATTTGTTTACTGTCCCCAGGGGTCCCCCACAGTATTCTTTCATCAGGGCCTCCCTGGTTCTGTCCAAAAATCTGTATTCCCTCTTTTGCGGTCCTTGAGTTGATCTGTAACCTCCTGCTCTCTATCAACCTGCGAACTCCATGCATTCATAGGATTCCCCAAATAATGGACCGTGAAAATAGCATTCAATATAAATCTGTAAATGTGTAGGTTGGCAAAGCAAATTCAAATTATGATAATCCACAGTGGGGTTTAAAATTGTGAACTACGCCAGTCTTCGACCAGGTGTGCTTTATTAGCATGGCAACCATCTGACATCTTTCTCACCCTTTTTCTCTTTCATTCTCATCTGAAATCCAAAGAAAATCTGCTTTGTAATTCCACTGTGGTAGTGATTTAAGAGATTATAACACAAATTGTTCATAAATGAAAATCACTGGTTGGAAATCTTGTTGTAGCCTGGCAGTGCCTGGCTATAGACTGCTGTTTTTATAAGCTGTTGAAACATATCATAATCTATCACTGTAGCACAAAGTAATGAATTACTGTTTTTTGGGCCATCGTAGGCATAAAACAAATTGAATGTGTTCCAAAATTTATAATTTGTTGAGGTTTTTTTTAGCAAAACGTTGAACCAGTGCAATTTTTTATGTGTTATGTGATAAATGTGAAATGGAAAATCAATTGCTAAAAGCCTATCCATGGCAGCAGCCATCATGCATCGCACTTTTGATGTAGGTGCTGGAATACTTAAGTGTGTATACTGCCTGGGAAACTGTGTGGCCGTGAATAACAAGAGCAGATGACAATGGGTACAGGAAGGCCATTTCCAGCACGTTTAGTAATTTGGTTATCGTCTGGACAAGCATTAAATATATTGAATAAATCTATATATGCTGTGGCATGCTGGCGCAACGGTAGAGTTACTGCCTCACAGGGCCAGAGACCTGGGTTCGATCCTGACTATGGGTGCTGTCTGTATGGAGTTTGTACATTCTCCAAGTGACTGCGTGGATTTTCTCTGGGTTCTCCAGTTTCCTCAAAGCCTCCACACTCCACGTTTGTAGGTTAAGTGCATTCTGTAAAGATTGTAAAATTGTCCCTAGTGAGTAGGATAGACTTAGTGTATGGGAATCGCTGGTCGGAGCAGACTCAGTGGGCCAAAGGGCCTATTTCCACGCTGTATCTCGAAACCAAACTAAATTAAATTATCACTTTGGTTCAGCCTCCAGTGTTACATTTACTTAAGTTTAACTTAGAGGTGCAGCTCCGAAACATGCCCTTCGGCCCACTGAGTCCGTGCTGACCAGCGATCACCCCGTACACGAGCACTATCCTACATACTAGGGACTATTTTACAATTATCGAATTACCAAAGCCAATTAACCTCCAAACCCACACGTATTTGGAGCGTGGGAGGAAACTGGAGTATCCAGAGGAAACCCACACGGTCACAGGTGCTTGGACACAAAGTGCATAGATGATGTTTTGGCTCGGGGCCCCTTCTTCAGACCCCCCTTGTGTCTGAAGAAAGGACTCGATCTGAAACATCATCACCTTTTAGTGTTCTCCAGGAATTTTGCCTGACTCGCTCGGTTACTCCAACACTTTTGTGAACTGATATCTGCAATTTCTTGTTTTTACATTTCTTGGGACTGGAGAAAAGATATCTAGCTATGTACATTCATGCCCTGAGGCTCACCTCTAATGGCACTGCGTCTCATCATATCGGAGATCATTATTGCCTACATTCATCTCCAGCAGAGGCTCGATGACTCACAGTTCCCATTGAGCACTTCAGCTTTTAAATCTTCCAACATTGCATACGAATGTAATTGCAAATTTTCCCTGAGACCTGTGACGTAATCTCACAGAAAACCAGAGGTTCCTGTTGTAGTGTGCATGAATCCTTGCATGATGTGCAAGGTGGTCCTGTAGCTCAATGTTTGTTTATTATTTTCACGTGCACCAAGGGACAGTGAAAAGCTTTTGTTTGCTTACTATCCAGTCAAAAAAAACTGTGAATACAGTCCACAGTGCACAGATAAAGGGTACAACATTTTGTCCAAAATCATAATGTTAAATTCAGATTTAAAGATAATTCAAATGTCTAAAATGAGGTAGATGAGAGGTCAGGACCATACTCCAGTTGATAAGAGGCCAGTTCAATTGCCTGATAACAGCTGGAAAGAAACTGTCCTTCAATCTGGAGGTGTGTGTTTTTAAACTTCTGTATCTCTTGCCTGATTGGAGAGGCGAGACGGGTCCTTGATTATGCTGCTGGCCTTGCCGAGGAAGCATAAAGTGTAGTGTTGCCTATTTCCTTC
This sequence comes from Leucoraja erinaceus, assembly GCF_028641065.1. NCBI lineage: Eukaryota > Metazoa > Chordata > Chondrichthyes > Rajiformes > Rajidae > Leucoraja > Leucoraja erinaceus. The sequence continues at coordinate 43,373,768 of NC_073385.1, forward strand.
GCTCCATAGATGCTGGTGCACCCGCTGAGTTTCTCCAGCATTTTTGTGTACCTTCGATTTTCCAGCATCTGCAGTTCCTTCTTAAACAGGTTGGTTTGTGTGTTAGTCTGAAACTGGAGGTATGTGTTTTCAAACCGCCACAGGTCCCTTTTGCAAAACCATGGTTTTGACTTGGACTGAAGAATTTTTCAAGTGAATATATGACATAAAATAACAGAAAATAACTATTCCTATCAATCTCGACAAGGTCCTTGTCCATTGTGACAATGCGGTGGAAGTCAAAATTTAAGTGCATGTTTTATGACAGAAATTGACATTGAAATGTTGCCGTTGTTGACAGTGACAATTCCCCAATGGAATTTAATGTGTCACTTGAATTTTACTCTCAAGCTCTTAAGTATTGATTCGGTGGACCTTTTCCAGTATAAGTCCAGATGGTGAGATTTTCCTTGTCAGTTCAGCGATTATTGCAAAAGATTATGGCACTTACTGGGAAACTAATTTCTTGCAAAGGAATAGATCGGGTACATGCACAGTCTCTTGTCCAGAGCGGGGGAATCGAGAACCAGAGGACATAGGTTTAAGGTGAAGGAAAAAAGATTTAATAGGAATCTGAGAGGTGATTTTTTTTTTTCACGCATGGAAAGAGCTGCCAGAGGAGGTAGTTGAGGCAGGGAAGATCGGAACGATTGGACAGGTATGAGGATTGGACAAGTTTAGAGGGATATGGGCCAAACGCAGGCATATAGGCCAAGTGTAGATGGGACATGTGGTCAGTGCGGGAAAGTTGAGCCAAATGGCATGTTTCCACGCTGTATGACTATTTGACAATCATATAGAAAATCTTAGCTCATGGTAGATCAGCTGTGAGCTACTCTGAATAATGGAGTTGACGGAATTGAGCTCTACTTATTTGCCCTTTGTATGCAGCTCCATGGAAAATGTTTGCAGCGTGTTAATTTGGAAACTACAGTCGGTGTATTCAACAGTCAAATTGGCAAATAACTGATACATTTACATTACATCATTTAGCCTTGCATATGTAGAATATTTTCATACTGAGGGATTACATTATAAATTGCTGCTATTGAGGGAGTGCAGCGTAGGTTTACAAGGTTAATTCCCGGGATGGCGGGACTATCATGTGCTGAGAGAATGGAGCAGCTGGGCTTGTACACTCTGGAGTTTAGAAGGTTGAGAGGGTATCTCATTGAAACATAAGATTGTTAAAGGCTTGGACATGCTAGAGGCAGGACACATGTTCCCGATATTGGGGGAGTCCAGAACCAGGGGCCACAGTTTAAGAATAAGGAGTAAGCCATTTAGAACGGAGACGAGGAAACAGTGGAGTTAAAATTTGCCTTTCTTTTAAGTTTGGAGTTACATTAAAATCCACATCATTTGCTCCTAGTTGGATTGCAATTCTATTTTCATTGTACATGTTCATTGAAGTCAAAAATTGTGCACAGGAACACAGTCTCCAACTTGGCAGTCTGAAAAAGGGTCCCGACCCAAAACGTCACCCATCTTTTTTTTCCAGACATGCTGCCTGACCTCTGAATTACTCCAACACATTGTATCTATCTTTGGTATGAACCAGCATCTGCAGTTTCTTTGTTTCTCCAACTTGTAATGTTTTGGCAGTTTTACCAGGCCTCTATACTTTGCTGTAATAATCCTCTCGAGGGAACCTTAAGAAAGGTGCTGATCTTGAACTGGCACTGTATAACTCAGTATTAATTGTAAACATGTGGCGTTAGGCTGCAGATGTAATCATTTTGTAAAATTAGTTTAGAGATACAGTGTGGAAACAAGCACTTCGGCCCACTGAGTCCATGCCGACCGACAATCACCCGGACACTAATTCAATCCTACGCTCTACGGGATAATTTACAGAAGCCAATTAAGCTACAAACCTGTACATCTTTGGAATGTTGGAGGAAACCGGAGCACCTGGAGGAAATCCACGTGGTCACAGGTAGAACGTACAAACTCTGTAAAGAGAGCAACCCGTATTCAGGATGTATACAATATAATACATGTATACAGTAGCGATGGCTTTAAACAGATTTCAGTGTGAAAATTATGCACCACTCTTCATAATTACTGAGGCCAATTGAATCCAAACTTACTTTTATGATTAAATTGACAGGACATCCTGAAGGGAAATGGTGAACAGCTGGTGATTGCACCACAGTAAAAGAGACAGGGTTTGCAAATGAATTTAGGGAGTCAAGTAGGTTAAATAGCGGGATTTCTAAGGTTGTAATCTCAGGAATACTTCCAGTGCCACACCGCAGAGAATAGGAAGATAGGTCAGATGAATGTGTGGCTAAACGGATGGTGCAGGAGGGAAGGCTTTAGATTTTTGGATCACTGGGATTGTTTCTGGGGCCCAGGTGCAACTGATATGGGCAGAAAGGGCTCCATCTGAACTGGAATGGGTCTAATTCAGGGAGATGTCTAAACTGGTTTTGCAGAGGAATGGGACTCGGAGGGAAGTTACAGTCAAATGGAAAGGAAACATTAAGTCATAGATATATTAGAACATATGGGTTTAAAGTGAAGGGAGGAAAGATCTAATAGGAACCAAGATGCCCCATCTACACTAGTACCACCTGCCCGTGTTTGGCCCATATCCCTCTAAACCTTTCCTATCCATGTACTTGTCTAAATGTCTTTTAAACATTGTGATAGTACATGCCTCTACAACCTCCTCTGGAAGCTCATTCCATACACCTACCACCCTTTGTGTATATCCTCTAGTTCTTGATTTCCCTTCTCTGGGTAAAATAATCTGTGCATTCATCCTATCTATTCCTCGCATGATCTTATACACCTCTATAAGATCACCCCTCATCCTCCTGGGTCATGTGTTAAAAGCGAACGGTCCCTACAAAATGCTGAAAGATGTGGGGAAGATGTGTCTGATGGTGGAATGCCTTTGAAAATGACATGTATTGCAGACATGATCTATTGAATGCGGAGTCGAGGGAATTCGATCCAGCCACTATAATTTTGGGGTATTAGCTCTCATAGCGATGTCACTGTGCGTATTTTAGTGGTTAATCGTTCTGATGTTGAATCAAGATAATCTAAAAATTAAATTTATTCAAATGGAATAAGTTAATATAGATGTACAGTGTCACCCTCTCCTTATTCACTGGACAATCCACAAAAGACCTTTTAACATATAGTGATGATCGTGCAGTTTTACTGACATGTGAAAGGATGCACGTTGCCTGGCCACCTACTTGCCAGACTTTTCACAGCTATTCCTGTTGAGTTATTTAACGGCATCAAAATTCACCTTAATTGAGGTTAGTCTCGCGTCAAGAATCCCTCTAACCCCAGCTGAGTGTGTACCTTGGCTCATGTTTGCAGTTTGGACAAGGTAGCGAAAAAGTGACATAAGTGGAAGTGAAAATGTGAGTGTGGCTTCATCACACAGTGGGGCATTCATTCAATAAAGCCCACGGAACAACTTGCTTCATTCTCCCCACTGCTGTGTTGCCACAAAGTTGGCAGCTTTTGGTTTCTGCCTCTTCTGAATGTCGCTGTATTTATATAAAACTTCCACGAGAATTGGTGGACTGCATATTTGACACACAAGCTGGAACCAAGCACAAAGCTATTAATACAAAACTAGTTCCCATTTAAGATGAAAAAATGATCATTGCCTGGCCACTGCTATTCCAGGATGCCAATGCAATGATTAAAATGCGGCAGGCAAAATAAAATACCATTTAGATTATATCACTATTAATTCCAAAGCAGTTTGTTAATACTGTACTTTACCATCAGATATGCTTGGTCTGTTGAAGAAAATGGTTTTAATCGTTCAGAATGATTGAATTAATGCATAAAAGTAGTTGAAAGTTTCAAAGATTGTGATGCAAATCACAAATGAAAATCAAGGTTACAAAATCGCACAAACACTTATTTTATTTCAGGGACAATGAGTGTCCTTGCATATTATCACTGATTCCAAAGCTAGACAGAGCTAGGTGGGTTTAAACTAAAAAATGGGGGGGTGGAGTCAACAAATATGCGTGCAGTTAACGGGAAAGAGAGTGTAGGAAAGATCACGTTGAAACTAACAGGGCAGAGGGATGGGAACCAATGCAAGGAGAGGACCATAAAAGGAGGACAGAAGAGAAAGGTAGGAGGGAGATAAGAAAAACAAAGCTGAATTTGTGCCTTAATGCGAGGAGCTTTCTTAATAAGGTGGATGAACTGAATGTGCAATTAGTAGATAAGGAATATGATATAGTTGGAATTACAGAGACATGGCTCCAGGGTGACCAAGGCTGGGAGCTAAACATGCAGGGGTATTTATTATTTAAGAAGGATAGACAAAGTGAGAGAAGGTGGGGTGGTATTGCTGATTAAAGAGGAGATTAATGCAATAGCAAGGAGAGACATAGCTTGGATGCTGTAGAATCGGTATGGGTAGAACTGTGAAATAGCCAAGGGCAGAAAACGCTTGTTGGAGTTGTAGACAGACCACCAAACAGTAGTAGGGAGGTTGGGGAAAGCATCAAGAAGGAAATTAGGGATATGTGTAGCAAAGGTACAGCAGTTATCATGGGTGACTTTAATCTACATATAAATTGGACCAACCAAATTGGTAGCAGCGCTGAGGAGGATTTCCTGGAATGTATACGGGATGGTTTTTTAAATCAATATGTAGAAGAACTGACTAGAGGGCAGGCCATCCTAGATGGGTATTGTGTAATGAAGAAGGATTAGTTAGTGATAGTTAGCAGAACCCTTTGGGCAACAGTGACCATAATATGGTGGAATTCTGCATTCGGATGGAGAGTGGCACGGTTAATTCAGTCCTGAACTTAAAGAAAGGAGACTTTGAAGGTATGAGACGGGAATTGGCTAGGATAGATTGGTAAATTATACTTGATGGTGGAGACGCAATGACAAAGATTTAAAGACCGCATGGGTGAACTCCAAAAATTGTTCATCCTGGTCTGGCAAAAAATTAAAACGGGGAAGGCAGCTCAACCATGGCCAACAAGGATGGTGTTAATTTAAAGGAAGAGGAATATAAATTGGCCAAAAGAAGCAGCAAACCGGAGGACTAGGAGAAATCAAGAACTCAACAGAGGAGGACAAAGGGATTAATTAAGAGGGGGGTAAAAGAGCATGAAAGAAAGCTTGTGGGGAATATAAAAGAAAGGAAGGAGAGAGAAAACGGGGAATTATAAACCAGTTAGCCTTACATCGGTAGAGGGGAAGATGCGCGTTGATTATTAAAGATATTATAGCAGCGAATTTGGAAAGCAGTGACAGGATTGGTTAAAGTCGGCATGGATTTATGAAGGGGAAATCATGCTTGACTAATCTTCAAGAATTGTTTGAGGATGTAACAAGTAGAATTGATAAGGGACAGCCAGTGGATGTGGTACATCTGGACTTTCAAAAAACCTTTGACAAGGTCTCACACAAGAGATTAGTGTTCAAAAGTAGAGCCCATGGTATTGGGAGTAGGGTATTGACATGGATAGAGAACTGGTTGGCAGACTGGAAGTAAAGAGTGGGAATTGACAGTTCGTTTTCAGAATGGCAGGCAGTGACTAGTGGGGTGCTGCAACGATTTAGTCAAGGGAATGTGACATCTCCAGGTTTGCGGATGAGACAAAGCTTGGTGGCAGTGTGAACTGCGATGAGGATGCTATGAGGCTGCAGGGTGACTTAGATGGGTTGGGTGAGTGGGCAGATGCATGGCAAATTCAGTATAATGTGGATAAATATGAGGTTATCCACTTTAGTGGCAAGAACAGGAAGGCAGATTATTATCTGAATGATGTCCGATTAGGATAAGGGGAGGTGCAACGAGTCCTGGGTGTACTTGTACATCAGTCACTGAAAGTAAGCATTCAGGTTCTGCAGGCAGTGAAGAAAGCTAATGGCATGTTAGCCTTCATTGCGAGAAGATTGAGTTTAGGAGCAAGCAGTTGTAAAGGGCCCTGGTGAGACTGCATTTGGAGTATTGTGTCCAATTTTAGTCTCCTAATTTGAGGAAGGACAATATTGCTATTGAGGGAGTGCAGCGTAGGTTCACCAGGCTAATTCCTCGGATGGCGGGACTGACATATGGTGAAAGAATGGGTCGACTGAGCTTGGATTCACTGGAACTTAGAAGGGTGAGAGGTTATCTTATAGAAACATATAAAATTCTTATAGGATTGGAAAAGTTAGATGCAGGAAAAATGTTCCCTATGTTGGGGGAGTCCAGGACCAGGGCTTACAGTTTAAGAAAAAGGGATAGGCCATTTAGGACTGAGATGAGGAAAAACCTTCACTCAGAGTTGTGAATTTGTGGAATTCTCTGCCACAGAAGGTAGGGGAGGCCAATTCACTGGATGTTTTCAAGTTAGATTTAGCTTTTAGGGCTAAAGGAATCGAGGGATATGGGGAAAAAGCAGGAACGGGGTACTGATTTTAGATGATCAGCCATGATCATATTGAATGGCGGCGCTGGCTTGAAGGGCAGAATGGCCTACTCCTGCGCCTATTTTTCTATGTTTTTAGATTTGAATCATTTAATTCCATGTATCTTAACACTATACTCTTCTACTGCTACTAAATGTAAATTTGAGCTTCTTACGTTGGGTTCCCTGCAAGGCAAAACCAAGCAGTAGCTCAAGTGGCAGTGAGGCCTCACTCATGGATGAGCTCAATGCTTTGTATGCCTGCATCGAAAGGGAGAAGACCAAAGTACCTTCTCAAGACTCCCATAGACCATGGCAACACTGTAATCTCCGTAAACAGAGGCTGATGTTAGGAGATCCTTCATGAAGGTGAACCTTCAGTAAGCATGGTGAACCTGGCTGCATTCTTAAACCCCGCAAGGACCAACTGGCTGGAATGCTTTGCGGACATCTTCAACCACTCATTACTAAGGACCGAGGTACCCACCTGTGAGAGAAGTACTTCAATCATATCGAAGAGTAAGGAGACATGCCACAATGGCTGCTCAATGGTGGCATTAATGTATATGGTGATGATGTGCTTTGAGAGGTTGGTAATGATACATAGCAAAGCCTGTCTTAGTCAGGACCTGGACCCACCATCGCCACAACAGATCAACAGGGGATGCGATCTCACTGGCTCTTCACTCTGCATTGGACGATTTGAACAATAACACCAAGGATGTTGATCATTGACTACAGCTCAACGTTCAGATGTTCATAACTTATGCAAGAAGAATTAGGCCATTCGGCCCGTCAAGTCTACTCTACCATTCAATCATGGATGATCTATCTTCCCTCTGAACCCCATTCTCCTGCCTCCTCCCCATAACCCATCACATCTCCACTAATCAAGAACCTGTCAATCTCCATTTTAAAAATTTCCATTGACTTGGCCTCCACAGCTGTCTAGCAATGAATTCCACAGATTCCTCCTCACTTCCTTTCTAAAGGTAAATCCTTTTATTCTGAGGCTAAGTCCTCTGGTCCTAGACTCTCCCACCAGTGGAAACATCCACTCTATACAGGCCTTTCACATCATCATCTACTCCAAACATATCATCAACCTGGATCTCTGCTCATCCACATGCGATTAGATTCTCAGCTTCCTCATTGGCAAACCACTATCACGTGAATTAGTAATGACATACCTCCACTATATCCATCAACAGGTGCATCTAAAGCCTGTGTGCTCAGTCCCCTCTCTACTCTCTCTATACCCATGTGTGTGTGTGTAGCCAGACATAGCTCCAATGCTATTACATTTGCTGATGTTACCACCGTTGTTGGATGTGTAACAGTTAACGATGAGTCAGAATTCAGGAAGGAGATTCTGAATGAACAGTGCCAGAAAAAGCAATCTTCCTCTCAAGATAGTCACAAAGTGCTCAAGGAGCACAGCGGGTCAGGCATCATCTCTGGAGAAAAAGGATGGGTGATGTTTCGGGTTGGGACCCTTCTTCAGACTGACGATCTTCAGACATACTCTCAATGCTGGCAAGTCGAAGGAGCTGACTGTTGACTTCAGGAGAACAGATCCACAGTACTGGCCTCATCGACAGGCCATCAGTGAAGACAGTCAACAACGTCCAGCTCCTGAGCATCCATATCTCTGAAGATCTATCCTGGGCCCAACACATCAATGCAACCACAACAAGAGCTCCTCAATACCTCATCTTCCTTAGAAAATTGAGGAAATTCAGTCTGTCTGAGTATTCTCTCAATCTTCTACAGGTGTACAGTAGAGTGCAAACTGACCGGTTACATCACTTGGTTTGCAAACTCAAACATCCAGGAATGAAGGAGATTACAGAGTGGTCGACGTTACCCGGTCCATTACAGGTACTCGCCTCCCTACCATCATAATACCTATAGGAGGCGTTGTCTTAAATATGGCAATCTATATCATCAAAGACCCACACATACCCTGGCAATGCTCTCATTTCACTAATCGGGAAGAAGGTACAGGAGCCTGCAAAATGTGGCCACCAGGTTCAAGAACACCTTCCCAGCAACCATCAAACTCTTGGACACTAAGCCACATAAACCTCAGTAACTATGATCCTCTACAGACTGTGACTTTGGTTGCACTACAGTCTACTGGTTTGCATTATTTTGGGTATCTGGTATTACAATTGTTAATTTAATATATTACTGATTATTACATCTTTATCTGTGCATTATTGCATTTAAGCGTCTGTTAAACTGCAACAAGTAAGAATTTAATTGATCCATTGGTAATACAAATGACAATTCAATGCTCTTTATTCTTCACCGTAATACATCGTTCTTCTGGGCGATCTAAACTTCCTAAGATTTATATTTGACATTGATATTGGTATCATAAATTGATGTTTTGGTGCATTTGGGAAATGCAATTTGTTACATTATGGATAACTGAATATTTCATTGATTTGACTAATGTCAGCTTTTTGGAAAAGTATTGAATCCTGCATGATAATAAACTAATGATGTTTTCAGCTTTGAAAACTGTTAAATAAAAAAACAAATTAGTTAAAAGTCAATGTCCCCCTAATCTTTGCAAAAAATGTACATAAAATAAGTGCATTTCAAGTTTACAGTCTGACCTACAATGGCTTTTTAATAGTTGCCCTTCTTAGGTTAGTGGTGCTTACTAATTTGATTTTAGTATTATGTAACGGAACTGGCCATTCTTATGTCGATATAAAAAAAATAACTTCCTTCAAATTTAATTTTAAACACACCAGGTATCTTCAAAGCTGAAAAATTGGGAGGGAAATTGCACAAAACATCGCCAATAATGAATGTGCACAGTATAGTATCAATTAAAACTCTCCAGAGCATGGTTTGGGAATCTAATTTATTGTTTGGCTTGGCACTTAATCGGGATGGCTGTGGGGTTTTTTCCATTCCTATTTAAATAAAACATTTTTAGGATGTTTGCATTTCTTTGGCTGAAAACTTGTTCTGTAAACTTTGAGGGCAGATTTTGTTGGTGAGAGTTGACATTGTAGGAAAGAACACATGAGCATTTAATTAAGCTCTGAAGTTTATGATAGGAAGTTAAAGCTTCACAAATCCTGTGCACTCCAAAAGCAATGCAATTTTATGGATTAAGTAAAGGGCCTGTCCCACTTATGCGACCTTTACAGGCGACTGCCGGCACACGTGATAGGTCGCTGAAATTTTCAACGTTGAAAATTCAGCAGCGACCAGAAAGACGCTATGACTCTTTGGGGACCTCTCACGATCTCTCACAGGCTATATGGTCGTGAGAGGTCACCCGCAACATGTCGCCTGTATCGGTCATGAGAGGTCTCCTAAGTGACATAGTGTCTTTCTGGTCGCGCTGAATTTTCTACATGTTGAAAATTTCAGTGACCTATCACGGGTGCGGGCAGTCGCCTGCAAAGGTCACGTAAATGGGACAGGCCCTTTAAGGGGCTGTACCACTGCGGCGACCTAATTTGAGAGTTAAGGAGAGTTTGAAAAAAATGTCATGTTGAAGACCTCCTTCGACTATGTAGAAGACCTCCTTCGACGTCGTTCGACTATGTTGAAGACTAGTTTCGACTAGCTTCAGGAAAATTGGACACCGAATAGTGGAGAGTGAAAACGATCTCCTTCGATCTCCTTCAACCTTCCTTCGACCTCCCTTCGATTATGTTGAAGACTACCTTTGACTACCCTCGATTACCTACGAATAACATGCCGACCTACTACGACCTACTTTGACTAAACCTACGAGTAAAAAAAGTGGAATAGCAGAACTAACAGTATTTTGCCAATCCATAACTTACATGCAAAGTATTGACGTGGGATATTAATGGTCATGTAATGGGTAGCACAGTGGCACAGTGATAGAGTTGCTGCCTAACAGGGTTCGATCCTGACTACAAGTGCTGTCTGTACAGAATTTGAATGTTCTTCCTGAGAAAACTCCATGAGTTTTCTCTGCGTGCTCCCACATTCTAAAGACTTGCAGATTTGTAGGTTAATTGGCCTCTGTAAATTCTCCCTAGTGTACAGAATAGAACTAGTGTACGGGGTGATTGTTGGACAGTGCAGACTCAGTGGCTTGAAAGGCATGTTTCCATGCTGTAGCTCTAAACTAGTGTGTCAGTTATGGGATAAGTAATAATCTAAAATGGTCCAAATGGAGTTTTCTTTCTGAAAAATGGTTGCAAGAGTATTTACCAAGTTAGTAAACAGAGAAGTGTGAAGTATAAATGAATGTATTTTCATTTGGCACAACAAATTATAATCAATTGGGAAACTTATTGCCCTAAATTAGGGCATGCTATGATCTCTCAGCATCATAGTTAGGAGAAGCATTGATTATGTAGACAGTATAAAACTTTTCCTCAGAATTGTCTATGAGAGGACATTGGTTTCATGGGATCAGGAGTAAGCATTTTAGACTTGAAAAGTAATTTTTCACCAGGTATTCATTGTATGGAGGGTGGTGGAGCCAGATACACTAACAAGATTTAACAAGTATTTGGAGAATCACTTGAAAAATGCAACGACGTAGAAGGCCGTCGACTTGACACGCACGCAGTGGGCCGAAAGGTCATTTTCCTGCTTTGGAATTTTACACTGGACTGCTTTATGTGACAATGTTCAGCTGGAGGTTTGGAGTTTATCAGGGAAATCTCCAAATGGTAGAGTAAGAGGCAAATTGGTATGACTCACCATGGGTAGAGAAAAGTGCTGGTGAAACTCAGCGGGTGCAGCAGCATCTATGGAGCGAAGGAAATAGGCAACGTTTCGGGCCGAAACCCTTCTTCACACTCAGCCCAAAATGTTGCCTGTTTCCTTTGCTCCATAGATGCTGCTGCACCCGCTGAGTTTCTCCAGCACTTTTGTCTACCTTCGATTTTCCAGCATCTGCAGTTCCTTCTTAAACATAATGACTCGCCATGCTTGTGTAGTTTGGAATTCTGCACCAAGTAATGGCTATTAACACAGTAGGGAGAATTGTGCGAAAGTCACAATCTATAACTTTAAATGTAAATAGAGTTCAGGCCTGTTGACGGCATATTATTTTTTTTTAGTTTAGGTTAGAGATACAGTATGGAAAGCAGGAAACCGAAGCACCTGAATGCATTTCGTTGTCTCTGTACTGTACACTGACAATGACAATTAAAATTGAATCTGAATCTGAACGTACAAACTCTGTACAGCCAGCACCCGTGGACAGGACCAAACCTGGATCTCTGGCACTGTAAGGCAGCAACTCTACTGCTGCGCCACTGTGCCACCCATTTGCATGCATATACTTTTTTAAAACAATCTTTATTTTTTGTATACTAGCAAAGCATGATATATTGAAGACAGCCTCAAGAGGATATAGCATGCTTATTTCCATTCATGACACTTGGCAACTTTCTCCTGAAACAGCTCCAATCTGATCCTAAGCCTTTGCATCAACTTTATTAAGTGAAGTGAGGAAGTCATCCTTGGGGAATATTTCCCTTTTGCTGAGGCAACACCTTGGTAACCTTGCAATTTATATCAGTAAATATCAGTTCTCCTATTACACAGCATTCTTTCAGCACTCAATGTTATTCAATAATATGGATGTGCCAACTATAATTCTGCTTGCTGTTCATTCTGAAGAGCCTGTCAATATCCAAGTCTGCTATCTCAGTGTAGTATTTTTAAGGAAAATATATATTATTTTTCTCACTTCCTATCGTCCGAAGCCACAAATTCTAATTATTTTCTTTCTCTCACTCAAATAGTATTTACTTAAACCATGACAACTATAAAATAGTAACAGAACCGTGATCTGTGATTTTTAAATACTGTGGCCACATTTTACCAGAGATAGACACAAAGTGCTGGAGTTACTCAGCGAGACAGGCAACATCTCTGGAGATCATGGATAGCTGATGTTTCCGATCATTTTACCAGATTGAGTCATTTTACCACATGTAAAACAATCAAAGTAAATCAAAACAAGTCGGAGTGTTTAATTGTCGTATGCGCCAGGAATGGAACAATGAAATTCTAATTTGCTGCAGATTTGCAGGCACAGGATTGCATCAGATTCTTAGAAATCATGTTAACCGCTGAGTTTCTATTGCTTTCCTATTAACTCTTTCCATTCTTGACATCTTGTGTTAGTTAAGTTAGTTACATATTTCCTACATTTCAATAGTGATGGCACCTCAAAATCAATTTCATTGGATGTAATTTTGGTTTTGGCCATGTATACTTGCAAAAGATGCTTTTAGCAGGGCAGAGCTGCTGCCTTACAGCACCAGTGATGTACAGTTTTGGTCTCCAAATCTGAGGAAGGACATTATTGCCATAGAGGGAGTGCAGAGAAGGTTCACCAGACTGATTCCTGGGATGTCAGGACTGTCTTATGAAGAAAGACTGGATAGACTTGGTTTATACTCTCTAGAATTTAGGAGATTGATAGGGGATCTTATAGAAACTTACAAAATTCTTAAGGGGTTGGACAGGCTAGATGCAGGAAGATTGCTCCCGATGTTGGGGAAGTCCAGGACAAGGGGTCACAGCTTAAGGATAAGGGGGAAATCCTTTAAAACCGAGATGAGAAGAACATTTTTCACACAGAGAGTGGTGAATCTCTGGAACTCTCTGCCGCAGAGGGTAGTCGAGGCCAGTTCATTGGCTATATTTAAGAGGGAGTTAGATGTGGCCCTTGTGGCTAAGGGGATCAGAGGGTATGGAGAGAAGGCAGGTACGGGATACTGAGTTGTATGATCAGCCATGATCATATTGAATGGCAGTGCTGGCTCGAAGGGCCGAATGGCCTACTCCTGCACCTAATTTCTATGTTTCTATGTGATCCAGTTTCGATCCTGACTACGGGTGCTGTCTGTATGGAGTTTGGGTATTCACCCTGTGACCTTGTGCATTCACCCTGAGCACGCACCTCAAGGCTGCGTGCTCAGCCCCTTGTCGTACTCATTCTATACTCATGACTGCGTAGCCGGTCATAGTGCGAACTCCATCATCAAGTTCACTGACGACACCACTGTTGTGGGACATATCACTGATGGGGATGAGTCAGAGTATAGAAGAGAGATTGACCGACTGACCAAATGGTGCCAGCACAATAACCTGGCCCTCAACACCAACAAAACCAAGGAACTGAATGTGGATTTTGGAAGGGGTAGGATGGGGACCCACAGTCCCATTTATATCAACGGGTCGATGGTGGAGAGGGTCAAGAGCTTCAAATTCCTGGGCGTGCATATTTTTGAAGATCTCTCCTGGTCCGAGAACACTGATGCAATTATAAAGAGAGCACATCAGCACCTCTACTTCCTGAGAAGATTACGGAGAGTCGGTATGTCAAGGAGGACTCTCTCTAACTTCTACAGGTGCACAGTAGAGAGCATGCTGACCGGTTGCATCGGCAACTTGAGCGCCCAGGAGCGAAAAAGACTACAAAAAGTAGTAAACACTGCCCAGTCCATCATCGGCTCTGACCTCACTACCATTGAGGGGATCTATCGCAGTCGCTGCCAGAAAAAGGCTGGCAGCATCATCAAAGACCCACACCATCCTGGCCACATACTCATTTCCCTGCAACCTTCAGGTAGAAGGTACATGAGTCTGAGGACTGCAACATCCAGGTTCAGGAATAGCTGCTTCCCCACAGCCATCAGGCTATTAAACTCAACTGAAACAAAACTCTGAACATTAATAGACCAATATCTGTTTATTTGCACTTTATCTGTTTATTTATTCATGTGTGTGTATATATTTATATAATGATATATGGACACACTGATCTGTTCTCTATTCATGCCTACTATATTCTGCTGTGCTGAAGCAAAGCAAGAATATCATTATCCTATCTGGGACACATGACAATAAACTCTCTTGAATCTCTTGAATCTTGACTGCGTGGGTTTTCTCCGGGGTGCTCTGGTTTCCTCCCATGCTCCAAAGACATATAGGTTTGTAGGTTAATTGGCTTCCGTAAAATTGTAAATTGTCCCTAGTGTGTAGGATAATGTTAGTGCAGGGGGTAATCCATAGTCGGAGAAGGCTCGGTAGACCGAACGGCCAATTTCTGCACTGTATCTCTAAAGTCTAAAACTCATTAGCTCTGTGCATCACAATGTAAATGTCAGAAATGAGCTGGGTATCAATCCCTTTGCCCCTCTACCCTGAGCCGTGCCAGGTGGACTTAGCAGAGACTCTGGGAGTAAACATATGTCTTGAGGTAAGAAGCTGGCTACTCGTTACATCTGGCCCTTGAGTCTTATCCCAGGGACGGCTGGGATATGGGAACACAGTGGTGTAGTAGTAGAGTTGCTACCTTACAGCACCAAAGACCCAGGTTTGATCCTGACTACAGGTGCTATCTGCACAGACGTTCTACATTCTCCCTGTGGCTGCATAGGTTTTCTCCCAGTGCTCCGGATTCCTTCCACATCCCAAAGATGTGAGGGTTTGTAGGTTAATTGGTTTCTGTAAATTGTCTGTAGTTTGTAGGATAAAACTAGTGTAAGGGTGATCATTGTTCGGCCAGGACTCGGTGGGCTGAAGGGCCTGTTTCCAACGCTGTATCTCCAAGCTAATGTAACATGACCTTATTCATTTGAATGGCAAGTCAGCCTAGCTGAAAGGGTAGCAATAGGTGCAGGAGTAGGCCATTTGGCCCTTTGAGCCAGCACCGCCATTCAATGTGATCATGGCTGATCATCCCCAATCAGTACCTCATTCCAGCCTTCACCCCATATCCTCTGACTCCCCTATCTTTAAGAGGCCTATCTAGCTCTCTCTTGAAAGTATCCAGAAAACCGGCCTCCACCGCCCTCTGAGGCAGAGAATTCCACAAACTCAAAACTCTCTGTGTGAAAAAGTGTTTCCTCATATCTGTTCTAAATGACTTACCTCTTATTCTTAAACTGTGGCCCCTGGTTCTGGACTCCACCAACATCGGGGACATGTTTCCTGCCTCCAGCATGTCCAAACCCTTAATAATCTTGTATTTCAATAAGATCCCCTCATCCTTCTAAACTCCAGAGTGTACAAGCCCAGCCGCTCCATTTGCTCAGTATATGACAGTCCCTCCATCCCGGGAATTAACCTTGTAAACCTACGCTGCACTCCCTCAATAGCAAGAATGTCCTTCCTCAAATTAGGGGACCAAAACTGCACACAATACTCCAGGTGTGGTCTCACTAGGGCACTGTACAACTGTAGAAGGACCTCTTTGGTCCTATACTCAACTACTCGTGTTATGAAGGCCAACATGTCATTTGCTTTCTTCACTGCCTGCTGTACCTGCATAGTTACTTTCATTGACTGATGAACAAGGTTCCCCAGATCCCGTTGTACTTCCCCTTTTCCCAACTTGACACCATTTAGATAATAATCTGCCTTCCTGCTTTGCTACCAAAGTGGATAACCTCACATTTATCCACAATAAACTGCATCTGCCATGCAACTGCCCACTCACCCATCCTGTCCAAGTCACCCTGCATTCTCATAGCATCCTCCTCACAGTTCACACTGCCATCCAGCTTTATATCATCTGCAAAATTGCTAATGTTACTTTGAATCCCTTCAACTAAATCATTAATATATATTGCGTATATAGCTGCGGTCCCAGCACCGAGCCTTGCGGTACCCCACTAGTCACTGCAGCAAATAAGTTTATTTTAATTTTACTGAGCTTCAATGCTTTTAATTACTTTTGCGCATACAATGCTACTTATAAAGTGAGATGAAGAGGAATTTCTTTAGTCCAAGGGTGGTGAATCTGTGGAATTCATTGCCACCGACAGCTGTGGAGGCCGTCATTGCATATTTTGTACGTGGAGATTGACAGATTCTTGATTAGTAAGGGGTCTGAAGATGGGTCTCAACCCGAAACATCACCTATTCCTTTTCTCCCGAGATTCTGCCTGACCTGCCGAGTTACTCCAGCATTTTATGTCTATCTTCGGCGTAAAGCAGCATCTGCAGTTCCTTCTTGCCAAAGGTTATGGGGAGAAGGCAGGAGGATAGCATTGAGAGAGAAAGGTAGATCAGTCATGATTGAGTGGCAGAGTAGACTTGATGGGCCGAATGGCCAAATCCTGTTCCTATGATGTATGAACCAAATTATTTTATGTTTATATATTTCGTAAATTTGAATCATTCAAAATTATTTTGAGCATTTACCAATAGCCAACAACTCTGACCCGAGGCTCAGTTGTGACAGCCAGGTCTCCAATTTAACTGGACCTGCACGGACACTAGAAGTGTGGCTGTGAGAGTAGTAAAATGTGGGCATGGGCGGATCACTTCAATACGACACTTTGGATATTAGCTCATCCTGCTAACTTCCATGAGAATAGGATGCATTTACATCTGTTATTTATTTATTGTGGGGAGTTCTTCTTTGCAAACTACAAACCCTTGGGATTAAACAGCTTTTAAGAAAAAACAGGGCGGCACAGTGATGCAGAGGAGAACTGCTACCTTGCAGCGCCTGAGATCCAGGTTCAATCCTGACTACAGGTGCTGTCTGCGTGGAGTTTGTACATTCTTCCTGTGACTGCGTGGGTTTTCTCTGGGTGCTCCCGTTTCCTCCCACATTTCAAAGACGTGCAGGTTTGTAGGTCGACATAAAATGCTGGAGTAAATCAGCGGAACAAGCAGCATCTCTGGATAGAAGGAATGAGTGACGATTTGGGTCGAGACCCTTCTTCAGATTGAGAGTCAGGGGAGAGGGAGACAGAGATAAGTTATAAGGTGTGAGAATGAGACATCAAAGGGGATGAGATTCAAAGAAAATGTAGAACAGATCATTGTTAGCTACGAGACGGTGACAACAAATTTGATTAAACAGTCAGACTGGACGAGACGGTGACAACAAAGAGATCAAATTTGATTAAACAGTCAGACTGGACTGAGAACTGGGAAGGGGGAGGAGGTTGGAGCGAGAGGGAAAGCAAGAAAGGTCCAGCATAAATTGGAGGAACAGCACCTCATATGTCGCTTGGGCAGTTTACACCCCCAGCGGTATGAATATTGACTTATCCAACATCAAGTAACCCTTGCTTTTCCTCTCTCTCTATCCCTGCCTCCCCAATCCAAAATTGCACAACCGTAGAAACATTTTTGTCACACTGGTGCCAAAATATACAATATTACTGCAGTTCAGTGTTACTGTGAAATATTGGAAGCATGTTCTCTTTAAATAAGAGTTTCAGGTAATCCATCGTAGAATCACCATTTTTAGAAGAAAGATGTCACTGAGGATTGTCAAGGGGAATTGGATTGTAGCAGCCTCTTCAATGATTCAAAGATGAAATGCAGCAGGAAATACCAGGTGCCGTTTTTTTTTCCACACAGTGTGTAATATTTGAATACTGAACATTTTGTGCATTCTGAATGGAACAGTTCGGATCCTTGATGAGACAAAATGCCAGCTTTCTCAGACCTTTTCAGTTTTCAGGCAATTCAGTGGTAATGGCTTTTTCCCAGGGTTTCATTGCTGTGCGTATTGGTTACCATAGAAACTTCCTTTTGAAATGTTTGCTGGAACTGTATTCAATTATAATTGCTTTTTCACTTCAATTGTACTGCAGGTAATAGTTTTCTTTTTTTTCAAATTCTATTTAGATTGATGGAAACTGTTTTTAAAAAAAAAAAAAAAAAAAAAAAAAATATATATATTTTGCTAACTGAAATATATAATCCATTTTTTTTCAATATTGTGGAAAGAATATTTTTGCTAACTGAAATATCATCCATTTTTTTTTAATTTCCAGTTTTTTCCAGTCTGTGTTTCTCTAATACCCCTGTCCCACTTAGGAAACCTGAACGGAAACCTCTGGAGACTTTGTGCCCCACCCAAGGTTTCCGTGCGGTTCCCGGGGGTTTTTGTCAGTCTCCCTACCTGCTTCCAATACCTGCAACCTCCGGCAACCACCTGCAACCTCCGGGAATCACATGGAAACCTTGGGTGGGGCGCAAAGTCGCCAGAGGTTTCTGTTCAGGTTTCCTAAGTGGGACAGGGGCATTATGATACAAAGGAGATGTGAAGGGCAACTTTTTTACACAGAGGGATGTCTGCCTGGAATGCCCTGCCAGGATGGGTGGTTGAGACAGATACGATATGGGCAATTAAGAGGCTTTTGGATAGTCATATGGATATGCAGGGATGCACAGGTAGATTGGAGATGATCTTGGCATCATGTTTGACATGGACATTGTGATGCAGAAGGGCCTGTTCATGTGCTGTATTGTTCTATGTTCTTAAGGTGGATGACAATGTGAATTGTGAGGAGGATGCAGAGTAATATAGACAAATAGTTTAAATTAGTTTGGGATATTAATGTTGCATGTACTGAGGTACAGTGAAAAGCGTTCTGTTGCATGCTGTCCAGTTATGAAAAAGACTATACATGATTACAATCAAGCTGTCATCAGTGTACAGATACATGGTAAAGGGTTTTGGCCCTAAAAGTTGCCTATTTCCTTCGCTCCATAGAATATTGCTGCACCTGCTGAGTTTCTCCAGCATTTTTGTGTACCCAGGATAAAGGGAATCTGATTTAGCACAAGATAAAGTCCAGTAAAGTCCGATTAAAGATAGTCCAAATGTCTCTAATGAATTAGATGGTAAGTCAGGACCGCTCTCTACTTGGTGATAAGATGATTGAGCCAAATAAATTGAATGGGCACAGACAAGGTATATGGAACATAATGTGGAAAATGTGAGATCACCACCTTCATAGGAAAAAGTAGAAAGGCAGTCAGATGAATTTATATGTGATCACTGAAAGTTAGTTTACAGCAAGTACTTTTCAAGTTAAATGGTATGTTGGCCTTTATTACAACAGGATATGAGAACAAAGGCAGAGATCTCTTATTCCAATTACAAATAGCCCTGGTGAGTTCTTTCCTAACTTCAGGAAAGATATATTTGCAATAGATTAAGGTTTAGCTAATTAAGTCCCTGGGACAACTGGTTGGCTGAGTGAGATTAAGCAGATTAGATCTTTCCTGTCCAGAGTTTAGAAGAAGAAGAGATGATCTAATGGAAATGTGCAAAACTGTAACAGCACATGAAGAATCCGAGAGTCATACAACATGGAAACAGGCCCTTCGGCCCAACGTGCCCATGCTGGCAAACATGCCCCATCTATACCAGTCCCATCTGCCTGCACGTGGTCCATATCCCTCTAAACCTATCCTATCCATGTATCTATTTCTTTTTTTAATGTTTTAACATTGCGATAGAACCTGCCTTAAATACCTCCTCTGGCAGCTCATTCCATATATCTACCACCCTTTCCATTCAAAAAAAGTTGCCGCTCGGGTTCCTATTAAATCTTTCCCCCCTCAATTTAAACCTATGTCCTCTGCTTCTTGATTCACCCTACTCTGGCTAAAATACTGGGCATCTACCATATGCTATGAGGCTGCAGGGTGACATGGATAGGTTGGGTGAATAGGCAGATGCAGTGTAATGTGGATAAATGTGAGGTTAGTCACTTTGGTGGCAAGAACAAGAAGGCAGATTATTATCTGAATGGTGCCAGATTAGGAAAAGGGGAGGTGTAACGAGACCTGGGTGTCCTTGTACATCAGTCATTGAAAGTAAGCATGCAGGTACAGCAGGAAAGCAAATTAAATGTTGGCCTTCATTGCGATTGGATTTAAGTTTAGGAGCAAGGAGGTCCTACTGCAGTTGTACAGGGCCCTGGTGAGTCTGCACCAGGAGTATTGTGTGCAGTTTTGGTCTCCTAGTTTGAGGATGGACATTCTTGCTATTGAGGGAGTGCAGCGTAGGTTCACTAGGTTAATTCCCGGGATGGTGGGACTGACATATGATGAAAGAATGGATCAACTGGGCTTATATTCACTGGAATTTAGAAGGATGGGAGCGCATCTTATATGAACATATAACATTCATAAGGGTGTGGACTGGCTAGATGCAGGAAAAATGTTCCCCATGTTGGGGGATTCCAGAACCAGGGGTCACAGTTTAAGAATATGGGATAGGCCATTTAGGACTGAGATGAGGAAATACTTTTTCACCCAGAGAGTTGTGAATCTGTGGAATTCTCTGCCACAGAAAACAGTGGAGGCCAATTCACTGGATATATTCAAGAGAGAGTTGGATATAGCTCTTAGGGCTAACGGAATCAAGGGGTATGGGGAGCAAGCAGGAACGGGGTACCGTTTCTGGATGATCAGCCATGGTCATATTGAATGGTGGTGCTGGCTCGAAGGGCCGAATGGCCTACTCCTGCACCTATTTGCAATGTTTCTATCTCTATGTTTCTATATCTATTCCACTCACAATCTTATACACCTCTATAAGATCACCCCTTATCCTTCTGCAATACAAGTAATAGTCCTAGCCTGCTCAACCTCTCATTGTAGTGAGGTCCATTTCCAGCTTGACAACATCTTTCCTATAACATGGTGCCTCATCCTCCTGTACTCCAAGGAATAAAGTCCTGTAGTCTTATTTTGATACGGTAAATGCCAGGGTGCGGTCTCCCCTGTTCCCCTGGGTGGAATAGGGATCAAAGCATCAAAACAAACAATCACCCCTTGAAGAAGAAAAATCCTCACTGAAGGTAGCGAACCTTTGGAAATTTTTACGTAAGAGCAGCGGAAGTTCATTCACCAAGCATATTCAAGATGGGTTCATAGATTGTTAGTTATTGCCCAAATCATGGGATGAGGTATTAGTGCAGGATAGTGATACTTTGACGGAAGGTCAATCATGATCTTTTCGAACGGTGGTGCAGACAGGAAACTTCTCATTCTTATGTTCTCGTGCTGCATCCATAGGTACTTGGAAAGTCTTGTCCAACAACATGAATAATTTTGTCCAGAGAGTGGTGAATCTCTGGAACTCTCTGCCACAGAGGGTAGTTGAGGTCAGTTCATTGGCTATATTTAAGAGGGAGTTAGATGTGGCCCTTGTGGCTAAGGGGATCAGGGGGTATGGAGAGAAGGCAGGTACGGGATACTGAGTTGGATGATCAGCCATGATCATATTGAATGGCGGTGCAGGCTCGAAGGGCCGAATGGCCTACTCCTGCACCTATTTCTATGTTTCTATGTTTAGGGGTGACAGAGTGGCGCAGCGGTAGTGTTGCTGCCTTACAGTGCCAGGGGCCCAGTTCGATCCTGACTATGTTTGTACATTCTCCCTGTGACCATGTGCGTTTTCTCCGTGTGTTCCAGTTTCGTACAGGTTTTTAAGTTAATCGGCTTTGGTATCATTGTAAATCATCCCTATTGTGTAGGATAGTGCATGTGTACTGATTGCTGGTTGGTGTGGACTCGGTGGGCCGAAGGGCCTATTTCCACAATGCATCTCAAAAGTCTAAAGTAACGACAAAGTGTTGCAGATTAAAGACCAAGTGACTAGGAAGTATCAGGTCAATGAATCTTTGTGTCCATTCATTGTGCTAATTAGAGAGGGACTTGCGGTAGTATTGTCCCTGTCCACTTGCTGCTCTTGTCCTTCCTGGTAGCACTGATCACACCATTAGAAAGGATCTTTGAAGAAGCAAATGGCTGGATACTGCACATTTTGCGCAGTGGGATAGGATGGGTTATTTTGTCTTGGAATTAATTGTACCTATGCCATTGAAAGTCGAGTGTTGATCAAGAATCATGTATAGTAGCTGGCACCTTGAGCTGTGAGGTGGTGACTCAATCACAACACAAGATAGTCAAACTCTGACCACAACATTGACCACATGAACCTGATCCTGTTAAGATTCCAGTTTGTGGTGGCCCCAAGACAATGCTTGTGGTTTGATGATGGTTTTGCCTCTGGGTGCCGAGGTGATGAGATTCGCCCTTACTAGAGGTGATTATTCTCTGGCACATAGATGACATGAAAGTTACTTGCCACTTATTGCCAATGAATGCTGTCCAGGTCTTACTACGTACAGATTTAAGTGTGCAAGTTCATTATCTGAAGATCCAAGGAACTGCCGACAAGATTTTTGGGAAGGAAATGCCGTGCTGGTACATACCAAAGAAAGACACAAAGTGCTGGAGTAACTCAGCGGGTCAGGCAGCATCTCTTGGGGGAAAAAGGATGGGTGACGTTTTAGGTTGGGATCCTTCTTTAGACTCAAGCCTGAAGAACCGTCCCAACCCAAAAGGTTATCTATCCATGTTCTCCACAGATGCTGCTTAACCCACTGAGCTACTCCAGCACATTGTGTCTTTCACTATCTGAAGAAGTGCAAATGGATTTGAACATTGTTCAAGCATCATCACACATCTTCACTTCTGATCATATGATGGATGGATGGTCATTGATGAAGCAGCTGCATTTAGTGAAGTGTAGGACACAGCAGAAATGCTGACGTTACATCCACAGACTGCTATGATTGATCTCCAGTAATTACAGACCTTTTTTGGGCAAGGTTTGACTCTAGCCAACAAACATCTTCTACTTAATTCTTATTGGCTTCAACAGTTTCTAATGTGAATTGTCCATTTGTCTGGGTTTGCAGTTTGTAATTGATTTATTGATAATCATCCAGTTTTTGCAACCTAATAAATTAATTTAGTAAGTAGGAGCAGCAAATGATTGAATTTTTAGTTTGGGGAATGTTTATCTCTCCCTCAGCAACATGAAGCAATGCTGAACCTTAATTTTATGCATATATTTTGTGCTGAGATTTATGAATTCATTTCTAATATGCATATTATTTTCAAATATTATTCAAATATAATTTATGAGTAGGATTTGAAGACATTCTTTCTTTCACAATATAGGACTTAAAGTAAGACAGGTCCACTGCCGATTTTCCAGCACCCTTTATTTCAGAGGCTTGTCGGATTATCCATTTTGCCTGACCAACAGAGGTCATGGCCTCCCACGAGGAGTCGAATGGGACCAGAACCAAACCCGGCTTTGGCTATGGGAACAGATCTGCTGGCTCCGCTGGGCCGGAGTTCCAGAGCCCCCAGTTCGGGGAGCAAATTCGACCCACCGATCCTCCACGGAATTCCTGAATTGGGCCTCACCCGGTCTAGGCGTCACGTTTTCAGGGGGACTTCCAGCGGGGGGAGTTTCAAGTGCACTGCCGTAATTTTGTCCAGAATAAAGGAGGTGACGGATCATCAGTTGCTAAATAATTGCTGGTGGACCTGTAATTGAGATTGGCATGGACATTGTTATCTTGGTGTTCCCGTTAGCTCCAACCTTTTACACATATGAGCCAAGTTGCTTATAAATGTCCACAGAACCAGCAAGGTTATTTGACTGGTGCACAGTTATTAATCTTCTGCAAGAAAATTGATTGCAAAGCAAGCTGTAATTTTTTTTTTCTTCTTTATTTTATATGTGTGGCACAGTTGTATTCAACTGAGTAGTAGCCGTCGTGAGTTAGAATTCCAAACTATTGCTGCCCTGCCTGATCTTTCTTTTAACCTAAATTAAAATGTAATAATTTTCCAGCAGTATATAGTGGATAAAAATACAAATAAAAGTCTTGAGTAAGTTTATTTTTCTATCCTCCATAGCCAGGTAACTTTATTTTTTAAGCTTCTCAATCCCATTGACTATGTGCTGAGGTGAGTTATGGTCAGCCATTTCCGCTCCATCTCGGGCATCAGCTGACTCATCAATACCCAGAAGATAGACACAAAATGTTGGAGTAACACAGTGGCAGGCAGCACCGCTAGAGAAAAGGTGTAGGTGATGTTTCGGGTCGAGATCCTTCTTCAGACTGAGATTCAGGAGAGAGGGAACCGAGAGATCAGAAAAGGTACATGGAACAAATTAATGAAATATATGCAAAAAGAGATCAAAGCCAGCAACGATGATCAAGGAAAGTTTGAGCCCGTAATGGTCCATTGTTGGCTGTGAGGAAGGTGATAATGGGTAATACAAACTGTGACACTCAGCAGGATGACAGTGAAACTAGCATAGCAACTAGGGTGTGGGAGGGACGGAGAGAGAGTGAATGCAAGGGTTACTTGATGTTAGAG
Source organism: Leucoraja erinaceus (assembly GCF_028641065.1). Classification (NCBI taxonomy): domain Eukaryota; kingdom Metazoa; phylum Chordata; class Chondrichthyes; order Rajiformes; family Rajidae; genus Leucoraja; species Leucoraja erinaceus. The sequence goes on from NC_073385.1 coordinate 43,398,211, forward strand.
AAATCAATATTCATACCGCTGGGTTTTAAGCTGTCGAGTCTATATTCAGGGGCATCACTGTGTTCTCTTGATCTTGGCATCATTTCCACATTGTGCAGCTGAGTGCAAGATACTATAATGTCTGCCAGATGGATTAGTCTGTACATCATGGTCAGTGAGTAATCCTCCCCAGCACACTAGGCTAGAGGATTCCAAAGATTTGCCACCCTGTGGGTGAAATAATTTTTCATTATTTCTCCAGCCAAGACGACAAGAAATTGCAGAGAATTGTGGATGCAGCACAGACTATCACACAAACCAACCTTCCTTCCATTGAGTCCATTTATACCGCACGCTGCCTCGACAAGGCCACCAGCATAATCAAGGATGAGTCACACACTGGCCACTCCCTCTTCTCCCTTCGGGTAAAATGTATCGAAGTGTGAAAACGCACATCTCCATTTTCAGGGACAGTTTCTTCCCAGCTGTTATCAGGCAACTAGAGAGCAGTCCTGAACAGCCTATCTCATTGGATATTCTCAGACTATATCTTTGATCAGACTTTAATAGTTTTATCTTGCACAAAATGTTATTTCCTTTATCATGTATTTGTGAACTGTGGACGGCTCGATTGTAATCATGTTTGGCTTTCCACCTGATTTTGTTAGCACGCAACAAAAGCTTTTCTCTGTACCTTATTACAGGTGACAATAAACTAAACTAATTATCTATATTAAAAGGCCAACCCCTTAATTTGAGACTGTGACCCCTGGCGTGAAGTGCCCCTGGCAGGGCAAGTATAACTCCATCCCTACCTTATCAAGCTCCCTAGGTAATGGGGGAGTAACAATTTGAATACATTTTTTTTTTTTTTTTTTTAACTACTTTCAAAATTATTGTGCAGGTTACCCAATTGGCTGTTAGCACTATGCACATTACCTCTTCAGCGCACCCAATAAAGACGAGGCACAATGGCACAGCTTTAGAGCTGCTGCCTCACAGGGCTGAAGACTCTGGTTCTATCCCGACTACGGGTGCTATCTGTACGGAGTTTGTACGTTCTCACCGTGACCGCAAGGGCTTTCTTCGGGTGCAACAGTTTTCCCCCACATTCTAAAGAGATACAGATTTGTAGGTTAACTGGCTTCTATAAATTGTCCCATGTGTATAGGATAGTACAGGTGATTGCTGGGCGGCATGGACTTGGGAGGCCAATGTGCCTGTCGTATCACTTTATCTCCAGAGTAAAGTAAATTTAACTAAATTCAGTTTCTCAGTCTTTTCTCAATTCCTTACCATTGGAAGTTGCCCATTTGGGAGTTGCCCATTCGCAGTGGAGGTTTCATCCATTCTACTTCCCTCCCTGAAATTCTCAAACTCCTGTATCTTTTGGTCTAGCTTAGTCCTTGAACGCTTGGTCACACCACCCTACCTCACAGGCCACATCCACAACCGTGCAAATTTCGCATTCGTTATCTGATTTAGAAAGCGCTTTGGGTTGTTGTCTTTCATTAAATGTTAATGGCATTATTTAAATGGAAGTTGTTGTTCTAGTGCTGCTTCAGGGTAATATTGAGCATTGTTCTTATTCACAAAGCCATCAAGAGAGCTCATGTACAACCTCTAATCAATAAATCAAATTGCGAGAGCCTTACTCCAATATCTTCAGAGTATTCATGGGTTATGGATCACAAAGCACAAAGCTCAGAATAATCAATCTAATTATTTGCTTCACAGAATTGCTGGTGGCAATGCAGTTTTGTGCCTAAATTACTGGCATGTGATGCAGTTTGCAACCACTGCTTGTAGCTGGCTAATAACAAGTGATAAAACTGTTCATCAGAATTTAACTTCTCAAACGCGTTTTTCAGTTTACGTGTCAATAAGTCTAAGCTTTCTGCCGAGTTTAAAAATTGATGCTTATTCCACCTAACCAACAACTTGCCTAACTCAAGTTCTAGTATTATTCCACCTAACCTTATTCCACCTAACCTAAGTTCTACTATTGTACCTTTTGAATGGAGATGAGGAGGAATGTCTTTAGCCAGAGGGTGTTGAATCTATGGAATTAATTGTCACAGAAGGCAGTGGAGGCCAAGTCATTGGGTATTTTTAAAGTGGAGATTTATGTTTCTTGATTAATAAGGGTGTCAAAGGTTATGGGGAGAAGGCAGGAGAATGGGGTTGAGAGGGAAAGATAGGTCAGCCATGATTGAATGGCGGAGTAGACTTGATGGGCCGAATGGCCTAATTCTGCTCCTGATGACTTATGAACTTCAGCAAGGTTGTTTTTTTACCTGGCATTTCCAGAGGTCTTTGAGTGCATTGACAGGCTCGCCGTCTGTGCATGAGGCTTTCCATGACATTGCGGAAAACAAAACAAATCCTATATATTTTCTACATCAAATCCTTTGAAACATTTCAATTTTGTAAATGCTCACTTTGGACCAGTACATTCCTCAATGGGATGGAAACCCAGTAAGCAATATACCAAAAAATGTTTTTCATATCATGAAAAGGCTGCGGTTGAGTTGAGAGTGAGCAGCACAGCAGTGCAGCAGTAGCGTTGCTGTCTTACAGAGCCAGAGACCCAGGTTCGATCCTGACTGCGGGTGCTATCTGCAAGGAGGTTGTACTTTCTCCCTGTGACCATGTGAGATTTCTCCGGGTGCTCCAGTTTCCTCCCACACTCCAAAGACTTGCAGGTTTGTAGGTTAATTTGGCTTTGGTAAAAATTGTAAATTGTCCTTGGTGTGTAATATAGTGCTAATATATGGGAATTGCTGGTTAATGAGGACTCGGTTGGCCGAAGGGCCTGTTTCTATGTGGTATCTCTAAACCGCATAGTTAAACTAAGCCAAACTGCCGAAAATTGCAACTGAAGTTTGATGAACAAGCTCAGGCCCAGGCTAAGGAGAATACACACCTCTGCCTGTTGCCGGAGACACACATACTTGGCAGTGACAGGTCAATGAATTGGTTCATTTTGGAGAACGGTATGTGCGTACAGTTGCCAGCTTCCTGTCAGTTGGCAAATGCCATATGTCAATTCTTACAATATTAGCCAAAATTAATAGCACCAGCAAGCCAGCTAATGAAGTAAAAAATACCTTTACTTATTTTAGTATTTTATTCCCAACAAAAAAATGCTTAGAGTTTGACACATCGCAGAAGTTTTGTTCTTTCGTGACTCATTTCCATTCAATAGATGAGCTTCAGGCAGAAACTGGAACCTTTTATGAAGAAAGTGTCTGCTGTTAAAATTTCTACTGAGACACCAATATAGGAAGGGAATGGTATGTTCAAATCAACGTGGCATTATTGATATTGGCAAGCAGTGGAGCTAAGGGGATATGACAGTAACTCATTGAATTAAGTTTATCACACAAATATTTAGTAACTTGTTATTGACTATTTGTTCATACCAGAAGATGTGGCAAAAAAAAAATGTTGCTGTGATTTTAGTTAGGCTATATGGTCTAAAATTAAAATTCTTGTTACTTTGCGAAGGACTTGCCATTCCTTGGAAATGATGCATTTGCAAAAAACTTTGCCCACAGGGCATCCTTAAATCCTGTATTGCTAACAAAATGCTTATCTGATTTTCACCTTGTAAATGTGCTGTTATCAGGCAACTGAACCATTCTAGCACAACTAGAGAGCAGTCCTGAACCTCATTGGAAACCCTCGGATTATCTTTCATCAGACATCACTGGCTTTATCTTGCACAAAATGTCATTCACGTTATTATCTTTATCATGTACCTGTACATTGTGAATGGCTTGATTGTAATCATGGATTATCTTTTCGCTGACTGGTTATCACTGATAAAGCTTTTCACTGTATCTCGGTACACATGACGATAAACTAATTTAAACTAAACTAACCAGACCATTTTTGCTTGGTTGTAGGATATGTTGTAAACTCTTCTTAGTTTTCTTTGAATTGTGCAATGCAATCTTTTGTGCCTAAGAACAGTGATAAGAAAGCACCTCCAACAGGGTATTGCTGCTCAAACACTACATTGATGTAATACCCAGTGGGTCTTCAGGCATCCTACATGAAGATGAGATTAGTACTGTTGAGCCAGGGTAACACTACAATCCAAGTTTAAGTAAGAAAAGCAAGTTTTAAGCATTTTTCCAATGGCTGCCCATTTGCCATGATAGTTAATTTACTAGTAGTAGGCCCTCCTCAGTCATGACTGGCCATGGGTGATGCATCCTAGTTGTTGGCTGCTTGCTCCAAACCTCAGCTAGAGCACTGCCGCTTGTGGCTGAAGTGACCAAAGTGACAGTCTCTGTCGCAAAGGTCACATTTGTGTGTGTGGTCTCTGGTCTGTTGCTGCGCTCCTTTCTGCGTGCCCGCTTGTCTGCACTGCTTTCATCAGTTTCTCTTCCCCCGCTTTGAGATGTTGGTTCAGCGTACCTCTCCACCTCTTGTGGTCAGCTGCAAGGCTCTCCCAGGACCCCACATCGATGTCGAGCGCCTTCATATCTCTCTTGCAGACATCCTTGTAACGTAGCTGGGGGTGGCCGATGGTTCTCCTCCTGGATGTCAGCTCTCCATAGAGGATGTCTTTTGGAATACGGCCATCCTCCATGCGGTGGATATGGCCCAGCCACCGCAGTCTGCGCTGCCTGAGTAGAGTGTACATATTGGGAAAGCCAGCATGAGATAGGATCTCGGCGTTGGAGACTCTGTCTTGCCAGGATATGGCAGGATATGGCAGATGCTTCTAAGGTGGAAGGTATTGAGCCTTCTCTCCTGTCTGGCATATGTAGTCCATGTCTCACTGCCGTACAGCAGCGTGCTGTTGACACACGCATTGTAGACTGCTATCTTTGTCTTCACTGTCAGCTTTGGGTTGGTCCATACTTGAGTTGTGAGGCGAGCGTGAGTTGTAGCTGCCTTCCTCTTATCAATCTCTGTCCAAGGAGAGGTTGTCGGTGATGGTGGAGCCGAGGTACGTGAATTGATGGACACATCAAGATTGTAGTCGTCGATGGTGATGACAGGTGGCACCTCTGTATCCTGTCCCAGGACGTTCATCTTCTTCAGGCTGATGGTCAGCCCGGTCCTTGCAAGCCCGATAGAAGCGGTCCATCAGTGACCTGTTGGGTGTGGGACACAACTGCCATGTCATTGGCAAGCAACATGTCTCTGATGAGAACTTCACGTACTTTTATCTTTGCCCTGAGGTGGGTGAGGTTGAAGAGCAGCCATCTGATCTAGTACACAGGTAGATAGATCCCCTCTGTTGCAGTGCCGAAAGCATATTTCAGGAGCAGAGCGAAGAAAATCCCAAAGAGTGTGGGAGCGAGGACGCAGCCTTGTTTGATGCCACTGCGGATGTCGAAGGGCTCCGAGAAGCTGCCATTGAACTGCACTGTCCCCTTCATGTTGATGTGGAAGGATTCTATCATGCTCTGCAGTTTTGGTGGGCAGCCGGTCTTTGGCAGAGCCTTAAATAGGCCATCTCTGCTGACAAGGTTGAACGTCTTGGTGAGGTCAATGAAAGCAACATACATGGGGCATCCGCTGTTCTCTGCACTTCTCCTGGAGCTGGTGAATGGAGACGACCATGTCCACTGTTGACCTTCCAGCTTGGAAACCGCACCTTGACTGGGTAGACACTTTCTGCCAGCTTCTGCAGGTGGATCAAGATGACCCGAGCAAAGACCTTCCTGACGATGTTGAGGAGGGAGATGCCTCTGCAGTTGTTGCAGTCACTTCTCTCACCCTTGTTCTTATAGAGGGTAATGATCATGGCATCATCCCTCATGTCCTGCGGTACAGTCCCTTCTTGCCAGAAGTGGCAGAGGACTTCATACAAAGGAAGGAGTAAGTAGTCTTGCAAAGCTTGATCAGGTCAGGGGGAATCACGTTGCTGCCTGGGGCCTTGCCTGAGGCCAGGCTGTCAATGGCCTTGCTGAGTTTTTCTACTGTCCGTCTAACTCATCCATGGTCGGCAGGCACTCTATGGCATTGAGGGCTGAGGGGGACACGGTGTTCTCTATCGAGTAGAGGTCAGAGTAGTATTCCACCCATCTCTCTATCTGCTGGCATTCGCCTGTGATTACTTCCCCAGTGGAGGATTTGAGTGGAGCTGCCTTGCTCTAGACTAGTCCTGGGTGCCTTCTTAATGCCATCGTACATTCCCCGATGCTCCCTGTTATGGCGGCTGTCTGGATGTCCTCACTAAGCTGTGTAAACAATGGTATATAAACCATTTTTTTCCATGTAATATTTTGTGTACTATTACATACTATGGATGCCACAACTTCATTATTTAACGATCAATGTATTTACACTGGAAAGGTATTGCACTTGCCGGTTGGGAGTTTGTACGTTCTCCCTGTGACAGAGTGGGTTTTCTCCGGGTGCTCCAGTTTCCTTCCACATTCGAAAGATGTGCAGGTTTGTAGGCCTGTGTAAATTGTCCCCGGTTTATAGAATAGAACTAGTGTATGGGTGACCATTGGTCCGACAGGCTTGGTGGGCAACGGGCTTGTTTTAACACTGTATATCTGAACTAAACCTAAAAATATATATTTTTAAATAACTTGAAACGGATTAGTGAAACAAAACATAGTTCTGCATTGACACGGAGGTAGAAAAAAACAATTTATCTGTAAGTGGGTCACAAATGTTTTTATCTATTAAGGGTGTAGATGAAATCTCCTGATGTTGGGACCACCTGTTCATTGTAAGGCAATATTTTGATTTCCATATTATCATTTGATCAGTACATTTTGGTAACATGTCACACTAATCAGCCCAGCACCACCAAAATCCAAAACACTATTAGTTTATTCCAATATCAGTTTTAAAGGTATCTGGTCCAACAATGGCAATAGTCATAGGGCTATACAGCACGGAAACAGGCCCTTCAGCCCACCCTGTGTATGGTGACTACGTTGGCATATTGTACTAATTTCATTTGCCTGCATTTGGTCTATGTCTATAACTGTATAAATGTTGTTTAAAAATCCGCTCTGGATAATCAAAGTTGTATAATGTGGGCGGTTTGATTGTAATCAAGTATACTGTAGTCTTTCCGCTGACTGGTTAGCACGCAACAAAAAGCTTTTCACTGTACCTGGGTACATGTGATAATAAACTAAAATAAACTAACGCTTCTAGAGCTTCATTTGTCAGCTGATTCCAAATATGGAACATTCTCTGAGTGAAAATGTTGCCCCTGAGCCTAAGGTCCTTTTTAAATCTCTCCCCCTCATCTTCTGCCTTGGGGGAAAGGATTATGAGTGTTCAATTTATCTATGTTCCTTGTTACCTCAACATAGAATGTAGAACATAGATCGGTACAGGATAGGGACAACTATTTTTGGCCCACAGCATGCCAAGACCAACCCTTACAGTATCTGCCTGTACATAACCCATATCCCTCCATTCCCTGCATATCCATGTACCTATCCAAACGTCTTTTAAATGCCACTATCATATCTGCCTCAACTACCACTCCCAGCAGCATGTTCCAGGCACTTACCACTTTCTGTGTATAAGAATTTGCTCTGCATATTTCCTCTAAACTTTGCCCCTGTCACCTTAAAGCTATGCCCCCTAGTATTTGATTTTGACTACCTGGGGAAAAAGGTTTTGACTGTCTACCCTATCTATGCCTCTCATAATTGTATATACTGCTATCAGGTGTCCCTGCAGCCTCCAGTTTTCAGAGAAAACATTCCAGGTCTGTGCAACCTCTCCCTGTAGCTAATACTCCTTAATCCAGGCATCATTCTGGTAAACCGCTGCAGCCTTTCTAAAGCCTCCACACCCTTCCTTCTGTAATGGGGAAGCCAGACTGCACACAATACACCAAAATATACACTAAAATAGCATAAGCTTTTATTTTTCAAATGAAACTCATCCTGAAGTATATATATTCCACATGTAACATTTTTCTAGGCCAAATACGTTTCTAACAGTTACTATGGTTTAGTAAGGCATTAAAAAAGTTGGTTATATCTCATTTAGTTTAACTTTGTTTCCAGTGTTTTTTTATGACTGCAATGCATACATTTTTTAATTTGGTTTGATTTAATGATTTTATTAAACATTAAATCTAGAAGTGCTACAGTAGCATCTTCATGGAGGAGAAAACTATTGCTGCCAGCACTGTTTGGATTTCTATGTATAACTGCTTTTGGTGGGATTTCATTGCTGTCAATTTCACATTATTGGCAGTTAATCACACCTCGGCAAGGCCACCAGCATAATCAAGGACCAGTCTCACACTATGCTGGACTGAGCAAAAATAATACTGCTGGAGGACCTCAACAGCTCAGTCAGCATCTGTGGAAGGAAATGGACAGGTGACATTTCGGGTCAGGACCCTTCTTTAGACCCTTGCTCAGTTAGAAGAAACGTACTAACTTGAAAAGTCATCTATCCATTTTCTTCCACAGATGTTGCTAGACCCAATGGGTTCCTCCAGCAGTTTGTTTTTTCATTTGGTTTCCAATTACTTCAACTATAAGGGGGGGAAGCCTTATTTTATGTGTGGGATTCTGCCATTTTGCTTATGCTGTATTAAAGCTTGGAGTGGAATGATCCTGATTGAATTCAAGTACTAATATGCAGGTTGTTGGTGAGTAAGTACCAATTGATAGCGCTGTTATCAACACCTTCCATCTGTTTGATTGAGAGTATACTGATTGGGTAATAATTGGCTGGATTGGATATCTTTTTGCTTTTCATAAGCACTTTCTGCCTTACTTTCAGCAAGAATGATAGAAGTTTAAATGTAAGCGCAGTGCATTTTATTATAAATCTGATTTTCTTTATGCCACTGATTTTCGACCTAATATATCTTTGAGATAGTTCCCAGATTTTTAAGTTTACTGCCAACAGCTTTTCATACCAATTGTAAACATAATGCCATGCAGTAAGAAATTGCGTTCCTGTTGTTCACTATTGTTACCTTTGTAATTAATATTGGATTTGACTCTGTGATCAGCTTCTGGTTAAATACTCATAACTGTTTGCACTCTGTTTTACTACCTGGCTCCAATCTGCCACAGTTAATCTGCTGAAATATTTTATTTGCTTCTGATCACATTCCTTCTTTTACACATGTCCTCATCCCCTGCCCTAAAGTGCATCATGTTTTGTTCACCCAATGTCCCATGCTTGCTGAATCTAGTTTGTTTCCAGCAATCTGAAGGGTCACAACCCAAACCATTGCCTATCCATAGATACTACATGTTCCACTGGGCTACTCCAGCACTTTGTGTACTTTTAGTTCCTTGGTTAATCAGGCTAAATTCTATAATTTTCAATATTGTTTTAATGCCAGCAATGGTCATGTCCCACCAATAATGGCCACCCCAGTATCTATTTCCAACTTTACACGCTTTCAGGACATCTGAGTTTTTGCAGGCCTCTTGCTCATCCCTAATTGTATTTGAAAATTGACAAACATGCCTTCAGCTATCAAGGTTCATGGCTGAAGCTTCTTTCATTTTTCACTTTACGTCTCTTTCCAACTAACCCAATGCCTTAAAAACTGCTTCCTTGTCTGCTGGAATGTCTCATCCATCAAATGTTGATGATTATACTACTGACAGGCATTTTGGGATGCTTTACTTTTATTATATGTGGGTTGTGATTATGACCTCTGAAAATAATGAGCAGACCAGATAAGTGCATATTGGTCTTTTCAAACTTCACCAAAAGTAATTTGGAATGAAAATTATAGCTTTCAAAACTTTTTGTAATTTTTTGCAATTTGTAGGGGACTGCAATGATCATGAAGCACATCATTAGCCTTTCTATCAACTTTATGTTGGCCGTAAAGCCAAGAACTCATCTAAGTTCTGTGCTGATCATGTGCATATAATATAGAAATTCTGAAATTCGCTACATTATCCAGAAACTTATTCAGCAGCGATCCACTGTAGTTTAAAAATAACTTGCTGACACTTTCAGCCTATTTCTGTGCTTTAGGAATTTTGTGCATGTACCATTATTAACTTTAATCTGTTTAACACAAACAGATTAATTGCAGCCTGACATTGTTTAATGGGCCTGTCCCACTTAGGCAATTTTTCGGCGGAAAAATGACGTCGCCTGAAAAACTGGGTACTGGAACGGAGACTGTCAGAGTGGAATGCACGCACACACACACACACACACACACACACACACACACACACACACACACACACACACACACACACACACACACACACACACACACACACACACACACACACACACACACACACACACACACACACACACACACCAAAGGCGGAGGGGTGCTGTCTAAAAAATTCCCATGGTGCAAAGCCAAGGTTGGTGCTATAATTAACACAGCTAAAGCACAGTGTATGGTAAGTCCTTTAAAAGAATGGGGAGAAGGGGGGGAGGAGTGGAGATAACTTTTAAGAAGCCAGAGATACACGGCTGTGAAGTTTTGTGGACATTTAACATGACCTGTCGGTTCCTTGGTTGTGAAAACTACTGCTTATACTGCGCTTTTTTTTCCGCCAATAAGCCAAAGAAATTCACCGGTCAGCATCGGCTCCAACCTCCAAGAGCCTCCGAGAACCTTCAACCTCCTGGCAACCTACGAGGACCTCCTTACGACCCACCTACAGCTCGAGAATTTGCGCTACTCTCCATGGCGACTTAATTCTAGTCGCCGCTAATTTTTCAACATAATGAAGCCGCGACTAGTTCCCAAAATGTGGGAACTCCTCGCGACCTTGAAGGCGACTCCCTGGCAACCGCCCGCGAACATGTGGCGACTGCAAAGTCTCTTGCAGTCGCCTAAAAAGTTGCCTAAGTGGGACAGGCCCATAAGTCTCTCTCAGTCAACCCTCCCTAAAGTTTATGGTCTTAAGGAATAAGAGGACACAACTCTCAAAGCTTATTGTCTTAAGAGTTTTAAATATGACATAGGACCAGAATGGGGCCATTCAGCCCATTGAGTTTGCTCCCATCATTCGATTGTGGCTGATCTATTTTTCACTCTCACCCCCATTCTCCTGCCTTCTTCCCATAACCTTGATCGGACTTTACTGGACTATATCTTGCACCACCCCGGGCCACGGAGCTTGAACCGGCCCATTTGCGGAGCTCGGTTGAGCCGCGGGACTTACTCACCATCATCCGGCGGGGTCACCACAACGGAAGCCTGGATCGCCTCAGCGCAGAGGGAGAACAAGGAGGGAGGAGACAGACTTTAAGACTTTTGCCTCCATCACAGTGAGGAGGTGAACTCACTGTGGTGGATGTTAATTTGTGTTTATTGTATGTTTTGTTATTTATTATTATATGTATGACTGCAGGCAACAACATTTTGTTCAGACCGAAAGGTCTGAATGACAATAAAGGAATCTAATCTAATCTAATTAAACATTTTTTTTTATTATTCCCTTTATCATGTCATAGAGTGATACAGTGTCCTCTCATGATTTTGTATACCTCTATAAGATCACCCCTCATCCTTCTGCGCTCCAAGGAATAGAGACACAGCCTACTCAACCTCTCCCTACAGCTCACACCCACTAGTCCTGGCAACATCCTCGTAAATCTTTTCTGAACCCTTTCAAGCTTGACAATATCTTTCCTATAACATGGTGCCCAGAACTGAACATAATATTCTAAATGCGGTCTCACCAATGTCTTATACAGCAGCAACATGAGCTCCCAACTTCTATACTCTGTATCTGTACACTGGGTGGTTCAATTGTAATCATGCTTTGTCCTTCCACTGACTGGTTAGCACTTAACAAATGCTTTTCACTGTACCTCAGTACACGTCAATAAACTAAACTCAACTCAACTCACTTGTAGTGCCTTTTGTGATAGATGGAAGGCCATGTTGCAGTTGTATGAGGCATTGGTGAGGCCACAAATGGAGTATTATGTTCACCGGGTGGCGCCATAGACAGTCTGTCTGACCTTCTGTTTTGTTATTTTTAGTATGTGTTAAAAGTATGTTTAAATGTTCCTTGGTTTGTTTTATGTTGTTGGGGGGGGTGGGGTGGGGACTTTTTTTCAATCTCTTACTTCGACGGAGATGCAATTTATTTCTGTATCCAAGCTCCAACTGCGGGGCCTGTGAACTTTAACATCGTGAAGCCTCCAACTTCTCTGGTGAGAAGAGGCAGCGTAGCGCGCTCCATGCCACGGAGAGAGTTTCAACCGCCCCGATGGTGGCTTTGATCGTCGGCCCCAACTGCAGACGGTTTGACTGCCCCAATCGCGGGAAAACAAAGAGGTTGAACTTTATTGCCTTCCAATAAAGAGGAATGTGGAATCCACTGGGGTGGATGTTTATGTTAACTTTTATGTGGTTGTATGTCTTGTTGTTTTTCACTTAGATGGGCTGTATGATAACTCAAATCTCACTGTACCTTAACGGTACATGTGATAATAAACTTGACCCTTGAGTTTTGATCACTCTGTTATAGGAAAGATGTTGCTCAGCTGGAAAGGGTGCAAAGATTTACGAGAATGTTTCCTGGATTCAAGGGCCTGAGCTATAGAGAGAAGTTGAACAGTCGAGGACTTTATTCCTGGGATTGCAGGAGGATGAGGTGTAATCTTATAGAGGTGTATAAGATCATGAGCGGGATAGATAGGGTAAATGCACAGCCTTTTACCCAAAGTAGGGGGATCAAGGACCAGAGGACATAGATTTAAGTTGAGGGGGGGAAAGAATTAATAGGGACCTGAGGGGAACTTACTTTTGCACAGAGGGTTCAAGAGTTCAAGAGACATTTATTATCTTGAATTTATTAGGGTGATAGGTATATGGAATGAGCTGCTGGAAGAGGTAGTTGAGGCAAGTACGATCACAACATTTAATAAAACATTTGGACAAGTTTATGGTTAGGAAAGGTTTAGAGGGGTATGGGACAAACACAGACAGGCAACAGTATAGATGGGAGATGTTTGTCAGTTGGGCCAAAGGGCCTATTTCCAAATTATATGACTATGAACATCTCTTGTTTGCAATTTGTTCATAAATGCAGTCTGTGGGGCCAAATTCTCACAGTCACATCAGAGGTTTTGAAGACAACCTGATGGAAACAAGAAAGAAGTCCTGGTAATCCTGAAATGCCGAAACCACAGGAACTTCTTTAAAAGAAAATCCTGGCATGTTCACAGAACAGATGGTTCAACAATTAATGGAGCACGTATAGGAGTTCCCAATTGGTGCCAAAGAAAAAGCTGTTGCTATCCTTCAGAAATCTTTAAATAATTACTTGTTTCATTGTGAAGGAGATTAGCTGCTTCTCACAATGTTGTACATTCTCATCCAGTCCAGCCAAAACCAGACTGAGATGTTAATGAGAAGTGACCTTGATCAGCTTCAGTTTGCCTATTACCACAACAGGTCAGCAGCAGATGCTATCTCACTGGCTCGGACCTGGGCCTCTGTACCTCCCTTTGCAACTGGATTTGTCACTTCCTCATTGGCAATCCACAATCAGTACTGATCATTTCATATCTCATCCGCACTGACCATCAATGCCGGTATACTTTATGGCTGTGTGCTTAGCCTCCTGCTTTACTCTCTTTTCACCCATGACTGTGTGCCAAAGCACAGCTACAATGTCACACATATATTTGATGACACCACCGGTATAGTTGACTGAACCAGGGATGGTGATGAATTCAGTGGTTCAATGGTTCCTTTATTCAAATGCACAGGAACATAAGAAGCTGCAAAGAGTGAAGGGCTCAGCCCAGCACTGACCTCTCCAACAACAGAGGGATCTACAGGAGGTACAGCCTCCAAAAAGGCAGTCATTTTATCTATGACCCACACTACCCTGGCCACATTCTCATTTTGGCACTACCCTCGGGAAGAAGGTGCAGGAGCCTGAAAAGCTTAACCTCCAGCTTCAAGAACAGCTTAAAGACTGCACAACCCAAACCACCACCTCAGCAACAATGATCTTCTAAAGACTTTGTTTTGGATGCACTACGGGCTTTGATTTTGCACCGCCATGATCTGGTTGCCAAGTATGACATTATTAATTTATTGTATTATTGATTATTTGTGTTATTGTGCTAAGGGGCAGGTTAATCTGCAGCAAGTAAGAATGTCATTGTTCTATTGCGAGTACCTGTGACAATTAAACACTCTTTTAATGGCGACCCTTTATGAACACACCTTTTGTTTGTACCCCAATTAGGGCTTTTTAACCACATTATGGAAGGATGCTGTTGATTAGTGTTTTACTTGTTTCTGTTGACCTATCTCACTCATGGAGATTAGAGTTCCTTTACTTCTGAGGAATTGATGTATGTGGGACGTATATTAGTGCTGGCTCGAAGGGCCGAATGGCCTACTCCTGCACCTATTGTCTATTGTCCATTGTCAAACACTAGATGGTCCTTGTATGAGAGTAGACACAGTGCAGCATTTTCATGCAGTCCTTTGTTATTCTTTAATGGAAATTTTAGAGGGTCAAGAATTATTTTTAAAAAGGAACATAGCTATTTTCACATCACTACAAACTTTAACCCTGACAAGCTCAGGATCCTGTTTAAATGTCTTCCTATGAGGTATGCAAACCATATATTCACATGTGGACTCGAGATGGTGGTGTACAAGAAAAGATACAGAGTGCTGGAGCAACTCGGCGAGTCACACAGCAATTGGTCTGAAGAAGGTTCTTGACCCGAAATGGGAAAAAGACACAAAGTGCCGGAGTAACTCAGCAGATCAGGCAGCATCTCTTGGGAACATGGATAGGCGACATTTCAGGTCAGGACCCTTCTCCAAACTGATTGTTGTTTGTTCTGCTGAATTACTGCAGCACTTTGTGTCTTTCTTCCATATATTCAAAGGTTAGTCAAACCGTTATCATGCACTCCCTGTTTTCTGTAAAACAAATCATCTGTCTTACAGTTTGTTCAAGTACTCTGGAATGTCTCGTCAGTGTTGATCTCAAGCAGTTTTATACTTAGCTCACCCCACCTTGCATAATGGTTGTTGAAGGTTTAGTTCAAAGGGCGTGAAGTTCACAGAATTAATAGCTTTTACTGGGTCGTTCCCTGCTGTCATCATAAATCTTGCAGCCTACTCTAAGCAACACCATCTCATTTTATGAGCTGTAGGACATGAGCTATCTATCACCAATGGAATGCAAACATTTACCCAGGAATAAGCCATATATCCTGATTGTATTTGGAGACATCAGGATGATTCCTGTTTGAAGTTGAAAACTAAACAGGGTAGCAATTCATCACTCTTCCAATCGCAGAGTAATAAATGAATAAACTCACGCTTCAGAACTGAAATAAAGGTGCTGAATTTTGAATGGACCCAGGAATTATGCACAGATGGTCAGATCATCAAGCATGAGAACAGCTGCGAGGAACATTTTACGTGTTGGCATGAGTAGGAGGTTACTTGACTTAACTTGATCATCAATGTTCTAATTTAATTACTTCCCATCAATAATTTTGCCACTATCCCCCTCCCTCCCCATCTTGAATATGTGTGTGCTTTCCTTCACATTGCAGAAATGATCGAAACACTGGGGAACATGCTTGTTGTATGCGAATAGTTAATGTGCCCTGATGATACGTCTCTAACAACTAGTGTGTACGATGGTACATTGGACTTGGATAGGTGTGCAGGGAGAAAGAGAAGGGATGATATATATCTGTCACACAGCATGTCATATACATGTCAAGTTGAGTCGAGTTTAGTTTATTGTCATGTCTACCAAGGTACAGTGAAAAGCTTTTGTTGTGTGCTAACTAGCCAATCAGCAGAAAGACAATACATGATTACGATCAAGCCGTCCACAGTGTACAGATTCATTATAAAGGGAATAACATGAATAACGTTTAGTTCACGATAAAGCCAGTAAAGTCCGATCAAAGATCATACGAGGGTCTCCAAAGTGGGTATAGTAGTTCAGGACTGCTCTCTCGTTGCGGTAGGCTGGTTCCGATGCAAACTTGAGTGATGGGACTGTAGTGGAAATTACAAATGGCCTTGATTTCACTAGAGGCTGAGTACAGAACAGTTCACGTCAGTTGCCTAATGCGCAAGTCAGGGAGGTGTCTGTATAGCAGGAGAACATTGTTCGGAGACATGTATGAAGTGTCTACATTTATCATAACAGGTTTGGCATCGAAGTAGCTGACCTATCTCCAGCTTAATGTTCTTACCCGACAAAAGATTTGCCTTAATATCGTGCCTTTCAAGCCAGCTGGCATTGCAAAGTGCTTTGCAGCTAATGACGAATTTCTAGAATATTTTCACTGTCGGATAGAAGGACTATTACCTGCCAGTCAATGCTGCCTGCATCGCACAGTCAAACACACTGGTTCACCACACAGCCAAACACACTGGTTCAACCCACATCAGACAAAACACTTCTCTTGCAAAGCAGAAATATAAAATATATTTTAGTATAAAATGTAATCAAATACTGGTCTTTAATTGATTGGAACAGGACCTTAGGTTACAGAAGATGATGAATGAAGAATAAAACGACATGATTTTCCATTCTAATTCTTTAACATTGGCATGCCTGCAAGGTTTTGCCCGCTCTTCCACTAGCTGTTTTGATTTACCTACTAAACTGTACATTTGTTTGGATTAAGGATGGAGTTTGTCCATTTGGCAGTTGTTGGAAGATTCAAAAGTTAGATGCCGACAGATATGATGAGTTTAGTTCCATACTGAAGATGTACAGCTTCGGATCTGGACATCCGGTGGCGCTGTTGCTAATTGCCTCCGCCCATGGTCTCGCTGTATTTTTTAATTTTGTTATGTTTAGTTTTTTTTGTTTTTTCGTGTTTTTTTCGATATTTTATGTGGGGGAAGTGGGTAGGGTAAGGGGGAAACCGTCCTTCACTCGCTTCCAGGCGAGGATGCGGCTATTATACAAGTTGCGTCCTCGCCCCCCCCTCCCCCCCTGTGGCCTACCAACTGGATTGGCGTGACTTTTCCTGCTGGGACTAGACCAGAGCTTCAGCAGCGGCGGCGAGGCACTGGAAACATTGCAGAGCGGGTAGTTTTGTATGATTGTAAGGGAAAAATAATTTTGGTGTCTCTTCATTGAAGACAATGACAATAAATTAAATCAAATCAAATCAAATAAATGGCATTGCAAATGGCCACTGTTAGGCTCTTCAATAAATCTTTCAAAAAGTGGAATTATAAATATTTTCAAGTTCTTAGGATGTTAATTTATAAATACTGATGTCGGACATTATGCCATAAACTGAGATCAAGCAAAATAATGTCAACACCAAAGGGTGTAAAATTATTAAAGATACATATTGCACACTTAACATTTGACAGTTAATGAATGTAAATGATTAAAATCAGGCAACCATATTTTCACCTGCAAAAACTGGTGGAAAAGAGAGTACAGCTGGCGTACTGACAGCCTTTAATGGTGATATTCAGAAGATCCAAGACCGCAGTGTGATGAGAAATGGCCATTGTATGCTCAAAAGTTAGCTATTAGTCAGGATCATAATGTTCAAAACGTTACTTCACATCATTATCTTAATTGATAGTTTCATGTGTTTTTGTCAGTTCAAAGCCTTTTGCACAGTTCACTTAGTAAAGTAGCTCTTATCTCGGGCAAAGACCCAAAAATCCTTATACATTCCAAAGATGTCAATGTCACCATCTGAAAGTGATGTGTGAATCCAATCGTTGATGAAAGAAAACCTGTGTTAAAAAAACGTAATTAAACAAAAAGAGAAATATATATTAAAAGGGGTGCTCACTGAGATGGCCATGGTTCAAATTCCAATCTCATTGAGTAACTTGCTATAAAAGTCTTTATGGTGTGTAAAATGCCTTTCAAATTGCAATGAAAGCAACGTTGAACTGGTAATGTCTCACACAGATTCCCGTGGTCAGATGGAAATTCATTTAAAGCCGCAGTGTTTTGGATTAATAGATTAATATTTCATGGATGATGACTTCTGAAAGTGGTTCTCAAAACTCTTAGGAGCGATTCAACTTCTTGTAAAGTTTGGAGAGACCCAAGGTTGAACAGAGAACTATTGGCACAGTATTCCAGTTTTCTGGAATATATTACATGTCACTAAATATTCCAATGGCTTCATTAAGCAAATGTATGAACTTGGTTTCAGTTCAGGAAAATCATTAGTCTGATTCAGAGGATGGGATCAATAAATTAACACTCTGGGAAAAGCCTTTTGCCTTCATATTTCAGTCAGCACTCTGAAAGAGCTATTTGTGTAGTGTCAGCCCCTACATTCCTTGCAGAATTTAACTTCTTAAAATCTAATTCCTATGTGTATGTTACTCTTGAATCTTTACTAACCTCAGTAATCTCTACTCACTCTATACTCATGACTGTGTAGCTGGATATCGTTCCAACTCCATCTTCAAATTTGCCGACGACTCCATCGTTGTTGGACGAATTACGGATGAGGATGAGTCAGAGTGTAGGAGGGAGGTCAATCAACTGGTCAAATGGTGCCCGAACAACAACCTTGTCCTCAAATGTCTGTAATTGCAAACTAGGCTCAAGGTCCAAGAAGTAGCAGAAATGTTTGATTTCTTCTAACCTTCACTGATAAATGAACATATTTCTTGAAGTTCTTAAATAGTTCTGCATTACCTCAGAAACCTCTGACTTAGTCATACAGCATGGAAATGGGCCCTTGCCCACACCAACCAATATGTCCCATATACACTGGTCCTACCTGCCTGCATTTGACCCATATCCCTCTCAACCTGTCCTATCCATGTAACTGTGTAATTGTTTCTTAAACATTCCAATAGTCCTTGCCTGAACTACATCTTCTGGCAGCTTATTCCATACACCCACCATACCTCAATGTAAAAAAGTTCCCCAAGACTCCTATTAAATCCCCCTTCACATTAAACCTATGTTGTCTGTTTCTTGATTCCCCTACTCTGGGCAAGAGACTGTGTCTATCTACCCGACCTATTCCTCTCATGATGTTATACACCTCCATAAGTTCACCCCTCATTCTCCCTCACTCCATGGAAAGATTACCCAGCCTGTTCAACCTCTCCCTATAGCTCAGACCCTCGAGTCCTGGCAACATCCTCATAAATCTTCTCTGTATCCTTTCCAACTTGACAACTTCTTGTTAATCCTTGCCAGCTCTAGATGAGTTTAATGACATCAGAACATATATCAACGTATTTCTGGATAATGTTGACCAAGGAGCTGTCCACCAGAGCAATTGCAAAGAATCATGGCCCTATTTCATCATAATTGACTGTTTTTGTTTTTCCATTTAGTTGGAACTGTTAGTCAATCTTGATGTGCAGGAAGGAACTGCAGATGCTGGTTTACACGGGTCGGGTCAAAACCTTTCTTCAGGCTGAGAATCAAGGGGGATGGAAGCTAGAGGTATGAAAAGGTTCAGAACATGTCAGAACGGGCACAGATGACCAAGCAAAGGTGGAGCCCATAATGGTCCATTGTTGGCTGTGGAAGAAGTGATAACAAAGGGATATATGGATGCAAACAGTGGAACTGGCAGGCCGACCAGGATGGGGGAGGTGCGGAGAGAGAGAGAGAACACAGGGGTTCAGCACAGACCGTTTAGGCTGAAGGGCATGTTCCTGTGCTGCACTATGCTATATTCTATGTATACACTGAATACATTGTCTCAAAGAAACAATTTCCAGACATGTATTAATAACATTGGCAATGCAGATTATAATATATTCTTGTTATAGCTTGTAATAAACTGTTTATTTGTCCACAACTTTCTAGGCTATTTGCAATAAATACTTCAATAAATAATTCAACATGTACAATATGTTTTATTTTTGCTGCAGGTAGTAACATTTTATTGATTGTTAATCCTGACTAAATTCTGCTGGAGGAAAGGTGGCTGAACCCATTGGAAACGGTGGAATTCATCAGTCTCCGCACCCACACTTACCCCTCCTCAACCAGCTTCTCTGTTCAATTCATACCTTGTATAAACGACGCTGTTCTTCAGTTTGGAGTTTTAGTTTTGTTTCAAGATACTGCATAGAAACAGGCCCTTTGCCCATGCTGACCATTTGATCACCCGTTCACACAGGTCCTATGTTATCCCTCTTTTGCATCCACTCCCTACACCCCAGGGGCAATTTACAGTTAACCCACGAACCCTTACATCCTCGAAATGTAAGAGGAAACCGGAGTAACCCGGAGAAGACCCACGCAGTCACAGGGAGAATGTACAAACTCCATACAGACAGCACTCGTCAGGATCGAACCCGGGTCTTCGGCACTATGAGGCAGCAGCTCTACCAGCTGTGCCCACTATGCCACCCTTGTAGTCAATGATCATTTGATAAATTGTAAGACCCTTCAGTTCCTAGGTTGGCATTGTCTACAAACAATGGGAAGAATGAGATTGTGCGTGTCCCATTCCTCTCCTCCTCACTGATCAATTGTCAAGTTTTTTTTTAATTACTGGAGCACCTCACAAATTTCAACTATAACTCAATTAAGTAATTCATTTCCTCCTTTTCTCTCCACATATATCTTTACTTCATTCTCACCTCTGTTTAATTTGGGGCTTTTTTCCCCCTAAATCCACCAATTTTTGTCTTTAACGCCTACAGTAATCATCTAGTATTTGGATACAAATGATTAGAATTGATGATTTCCTCATGATTTGAGGGATGCTGCCAGTGCATCCATTGTTTATGTACAACATAAAACTTACTTTTTTAAAGCCTCTTGGCACAAATGTATTTTCTTCCCAAATTTTCACTGCAATTTCTGCTTTGAACAGAATTACTACTTTTCCCTCACACATTTCCCCCCACAGAATGTGCAAAAACAATTACTATCTCTCCATTGAGTAATTTGGATACTAATGACTCAAGCCTAGTGTATCTGGCATTTCAGAAAGCATTCGATAAGGGAGATTAGTGGGCAAAATTAGAGCACATGGTATTGAGGGTAGGGTATTGACATGGATGCAAATTACGCAACCTCGTGGTCGCGTTGAGCCGAGATGGTCCCGCGAAGGTCGGGCGCGATTACATGCGTACGCACAGCCATCTGGAGCGGTGACGTCATTTGAAGATGGACACAAAGTTGGAGTGGCTCAGCTAGACGGGCAGCATCTCTGGAGTGAAGCAATGTGTGACGTTTCGTGCCGAGACTCTTCTTCAGTCTGAAAAGAAGGGTTTTGACCCGAAAAGTCACCCATTGCTTGTCTCCAGAGATGCTGCCGGTCCCGCTGAGTTACTCCAACATTTTGTGTCCATCTTCAATTTTCTTGGCCCCGCTCTGGAAGTAAAAGTGGGGGCGGATCCGGACCGCAACGAGTCCGGCGATCGTTTGCCTGCTTCTGCTGCTGTTGAAAGTGAGACATTGTGTCACGCCAGGGTCTTGGGCCGGTCCCACTTTAGCTGACAGGCCGTTGGCGCACAAAGATTTTGTTCACCACAAACATTTTGGAGACCCGCGCGATGTCACGCACAACTACATACCCCTCCGCGCTTTTCAGTGGGACCGGCCCCTCACGGCCTTACAATGCCCGTGCGCCTCAACACGACCACGAGGTCGCATAATTTGCATGCCAAGGACACGTAAGTGGGACAGGCCCTTAAGAATAAATGGGTCCCTGTCCGAATGGCAGGCAGTGGCGAGTCGAGTGCCACAAGGCTCGGTGCTGGGGCTGCAACTATTTACAATATATATAATTAATTTAGATGGGATTAAAAGTAACACTAGCAAATTTGCAGATGACACAATGCTGGGTGGCAATGTGAACTGCGAAGAGGATGCTAGGAGGTTGCAGGGTTACTTGGACAGATTGAGTGAGTGGGCTGATGCATGGCAGATGTAGTATAACGTAGATAAATGGGAGGGTATCCACTTTAGTGGCAAGAACAAGGAGGCAAATTATTATCTCAATGGTGTCAGATTAGGAAAAAGGGAAGTGCAACGATACCTGGGTGTCCTTGTACACCAGTCACTGAAAGTAAACATGTAGGAACAGCAGGCAGTGAAGAAAGCTAATGGCATGTTGGCCTTCATAATAATAGGATTCGAGTATAGGAGTAAAGAGGTCCTTCTGCAGTTGTACAGGGCCCTGGTGAGACCACATCTGGAGTATCGTGTGCAGTTTTGGTCTCCTAATTTGAGGAAGGACATCCTTGCTATTGAAGCAATGCAATGTAGGTTCACAAAGTTAATCCCCGGGATGGCGGGACTGTCATACGAGCAAAGATTGGAAAGGCTGGCTTGTATTCACTAGAATTTAGAAGGATGAGGGGGTTCTTATAGAAACTTATAAAATTATAAAAGGACTGGAAAAGCTAGATGCAGGAAAAATGATCCCAATGATGGGGGAGTCCAGAACCAGGGGCCACAGTCTAAGAATAAAGGGGAGGCCATTTAAAACTGAGATGTGAAAAAAACTTTTTCACCCAGAGATTTGTGAATTTGTGGAATTCTCTGCTACAGAAAGCAATAGAGGCCAATTCACTGGATGAATTTAAAAGAGAGTTAGATAGAGCTCTAGGGGCTAGTGGAATCAAGGGATATGAGGAGAAGGCAGGCACGGGTTATTGAATGATCAGCCATGATCACAATGAATGGCAGTGCAGGCTCGAAGGACCAAATGGCCTCCTCCTGCACCTATTTTCTTTGTTTCTATATTAATGGGTTAAACAAAAGTGTGAAATAAAGATTATGTGCAGGTTGGTTGGAGTTTCCACATAAACTCAATTGCACAGTTCAGTTGAGAAATTTTACTCTTAATCTATATTTCATCTTTTATGCTAATCCTAACCAAATTATGATCTATATCACAATAACTTTCTCCCACAATTGTCCCCTTAGTAGCTGGACTTACTGTTTATTGTACTGATTTAAGATGTTATCTCGAATGCATTGAAAGAATTCTAGACCCCATATATGGTTTCCACTCTTTCTGTTCCAGTGAATGTTCTGGAAGTTGAAAGCTTTCACTATAACTGCCATCTTGGTTCTGAGCTTCTCAGAAATCTCCTTCTATCTATATCAACATCCAACGAATTGTTGACATCCGAACAAGCAAAAAAGCATTAGGTCAAGTTGAATGTATTGATGTATACGTTGAGGTAGAGGTAAAATGAAAACCGCGATTGCAATAGCATCACAGGCACATAGACGAAACTCAAAATATAAATTTCACATACATTGCACAAATTATACAAAATTCATAAGACATTGAAAGGGAAAGGAAGAAGATATTTCCTGTGGAAACAAGGAACCGCAGATGCTCGTTTACCCAAAAGGACACAGTGCTGGAGTAACTCAATGGGTCTGGCAGCATCTCTGGAATACATGGATTGGTGAAGGGGAGAGAGTGACCCCTGACTTTCAGACTGACAAAGGGTCTCAACTCAAAACGTCACCCATTCCTTCTATTGAGAGAGTCTGCCTGTCCCGCTGTGTTACACCATCATTTTGTACCTATCTTCGGTGTAAACTAGCATCTGCAGTTCCTTCCTACACATTTCTCCCTGAGACCAAGTAGCTTATCGCCAAGTGTTCTGGTTTCCACCCACATCCAAAGACGTGCAGGTTTGTAGGTTAAATAGCTTTATAAATTGTCCCTGGTGTGTAGAATATAACTAGTTTATGTGTGATCATTGGTCGGCATGGACTCGGTGGGATAAAGGACTTATTTCCATCTAAACTAAACTAAATCTTCTAAGTGATTTCTGCATTCATTATTAATCTGGACTAAACCTTAGGTGTTGGCTGAGATTTGTCTAATAATTGAAGAATTATCTGGAAATACCTGGCAAGCTTACAGTATATTTTAATGATTGGTAAATGTCATGGATGAATGTTTTGCTGACTGCACTGGTTATTCACTTCTTTGATGGTATATGTGCACCGTAGAAATTGTTTGTTGCTTGACTTTTTTATCCGCGACTTGAGCAATCCTCGAAGTGATCTCTAAATATGAATACTTATATCTGGCATGTCATATTCCAAATACTGTCAAGCAAGGCTGCGCTGCTAAAAGGCTAATTATTGAAAATATTAGCTGTTTCTGGAGATGTAAGATATAGCAAATACACTGTTTCATGTAATCCTGTCAAAAAGAAGAGGAGCATTCTACATCGACACAATTACAGTTTTTGAAAACATAGTATGAAATATCGACTATTCTCAATACAACGAGAAATAATGGGCTCATTCTTGTTTGTCTGATTTGTATATGAGATTTTTAATTTTCTCACTTTTAGAGATACAGCATGGAAACAGGCCCACCAAGTCCACGCCAACTGGCGATCACCTATACATTAGCACTATTTAGTATGATTTTTACTGAAGCTAATTACCCTACAAACCTGTACATATTTAGAGTGTGGGAGGAAACTGGAGCACCCGGAGAAAACCCACACAGTCACAGGGAGAATGCACAAACTCCGTATAGACAGCATCCATAGTCAGGATCAAACCCGGGTCACGAATATCCTGTTTTACTGTCTTACCACAATGGAAGTGTAAATTAAGTAATTACCTTGGTTTTCCAAATGTGGACCATCCATAAAAATGTTTTAACATTTAAATGGACTTGTGTGATGCGTGTTAAATGATAGCGTGAAGTGTAGATAGAAATGAAAAGGACATTGGTTTGTGTGATGGTCTGGGCTGCTTCCACAATTCTCTGCAATTTCTTGGAGTCTCAGATGGAGCTGTTCCCAAACCATGCTGTGATGCATCCCGATAAAATGTAAATTGTCTCTTGAAATGCCTTGTTGTATTTGTATGTTGCTGGCAACAGTGGCTTCAATTTAACATCTGCTTAATGTTTAGGCTATGCCGCAGCAGAATTTCTGTGCTTCAATTAATTTAGCACTGTGCTTCCCTAGTTAGTGCATGTTTTGCTACAAAGCAGTAAAATTAAAGATCACGTAAAATACCGTCCAGTCATCCACCCACACTCCAAAGACAAACAGGTTTGTAGGTTAATGGGCTTCAGTGAATTGTCTCAATTGTATAGGATAGAACTAGTTGGTCAGCATGGGCGAAGGGTCTGTTTCCATGCTGCATTTCTAAACGAAACCAAACTAAACTAAATGATAAATGAAGAAACTCTCAGTTGGAATTGCAAGGATGAGTATGTTGCAGTGAAACAAAAAGCACAACAGTCCTTTATCTCCCTTTAAAACAGCAGCCTGGTTCTAACACTAAGTGTTCTCGAATGACTGAACATTTGTGAGAGGTTTGCTAGGAAAGTGAGGGTGGTGGGGGGGGAATGATACCTATTGTTTCAGTCACACTTGGAACCCACCCTCACCACCACCCCCCCCCCTCTCCACTACACCCTCGACTGCCACACTTGCTTGGTTTGTTTGTACTCACAGTTGTGCCGGCAGCGTTGGGTCTAATGAAAATTGGGAGATCCAAGATCTGTGGTGATTGACTGGAGTCTTTCAAAGTTGAATTTAATGACTTTTTCAACACTAGACTTGACAGAATATAAGGAAATAAGAAATGAACATAGAAGGCTAGCTTAAGCGGAGATACATGCAAAATGTCACCAGTTTACATTGAGATGAGCCTCAGAGAAAGAAAAGTTTCAAGACATTTTGCCTGCATGACACTGTATGGATCCACTCATGTTCAAGAATGATCTTTCAGATGTTTTCCAAATAAAATTAACAAGATCATTGAAGAACAAACTGCTTTTATCTTTGTAGGTTAGAACAACTCCAGATCCCAAACCCCTTGCAGCGTAAGCTTTGATTTCTGTAAATAAGTGGAAAATAAAGGTCTTCCTTAATCAAATTAACCTTTGGAAATTAGCTTACCTTGTTTGAGTAGGACATTGTTACGTTAGATAATCTAGGAGTGGTCAAATACAGCTGCTGTGACTATTACAGGCAACATCTTCAGGGGATCGACTAATTCAAAGTTGACCTTCCTCTAATAAAAATCAAGATGGCCTTTAAATATCAGAAGTGCTGTAATTTAACTTCAAAAAATAATTGGACCCTCAGCGGCTGATTGGCATTTCCATGCAGGGACCAGTTGATACTATGTTTGTTGGGTTGGAAGCTTATTCCAGACAGCCCTTTCAGGCTATGGAGAGGAATTTGGAAGTCTGACTGAAACTAGTTGCAGGGTTACAACAGAAAAAAGATAATTGACTCCTAGATTAATTCAAACGGTAATGTTCTGAACGTGTATTGACAATATGTTGTATTGAAATGTCCTTACTCCAGCGTTTTGTGTTGATCTTCGGTATAAACCAGCATCTTGAGTTCCATCCTTAACATGGATTTAGTTCTGCATGAATCATGGATTTCATAATGTACCTGTGTATTCAATAAAGAATTTTTTTTGAGATGTTACAAAGAGTAGATTTGATAAGTATTTGTGCATTCTTAAACATGGATTTGCCAACAAACAATATGCATTTGTATAGTAGAAACAAGGAACTGCAGATGCTGGTTAATACACAAAAGGACACAAAGTGCTGGAGTAACTCACTGGATCAGACAGCATTTCTGGAGAACATGGATAGATGACATCTTGGTTTGAGACCTGCTGGTTAATACACAGAAGGACACCACATGGTGGAGACATGTCTCGACCTGAAACGTTTAAGAATGCACAAATACTTGTTAAATCTGCTCGTTTCTATTAAACATTTTTAAAATGCAAATCAAATGTTGCCAAAGATAAGGTCAGTTAATTACCTAGATTCAATCCAAAGAAAAGCGTAATAACTCGTACCTCAGATTCATTTCATGCATTAGGAAATTTTGGGGCAAGCGGAATGAAAAATCTTGTTGAGCATTTTAGGGGCAGTACGGTGGTGCAGTGATTGCCGCCTCACATTGCCAGAGATCTGGGTTCAATTTTGACTGCAGGTACTGTCTGGATGGAGTTTGTACATTCTCCGTGTGGGTTCATTCCCACATTCAAAATACATGCGGGTTTGTAGGTTAATTAACATTGGTAGAATTTGTAAATTGGCCCTAGTGTATAGGATTGTGTTAGTGATAGAGTTAGTGATCGCTGGTCAGTGCGGACTCAGTGGACCTAGAGGCCTATTTCCACGCTGTATCTCTAAAGTGGGGTGGGAGATTGCAACCTTCACGTGGTCCGCCCTGTTTCAACGAATGCAATCAACCTGGCGTGCACAATCAAATAAGATCAAATAGAACAAGTTGTCCTGCAACTTTAGGCTGTGCACGCCATACGCAAGTAGAAGAAAAAGATCTCTAAAGTCTAAAGTAAAGTCTACTAATTAGGTGTGAATGTTGTACTAACACTGTGCCAACAGCACTAGCTACTGAGACATAATAAATGAAGTCTTTCATTTACTGGATCTGCCTCGCCACCTTATGCCATCCCGATCCAATTTGGCAGGACTGTGTGTTGGTGGCTGTGAGTCTCGTGTCATGTAAGGACATTATGTTGGAGAAGGTTTTAACAATTGCTGAAACCATGTCATCAGATATTGATGAGTGTTAATGCTGTCACAAACTCAAATCAAATAACCAATTAGCACATTAAAAAATCACGTAAACACGTGAAAACAATGAAATAATTTAAATGTCAGGTCCGAGCCTGTAGCAGCCTGGGGCTTACCTGGACTTCCAATACGTGGACTTTAGACTGGACATGTATGAATGGGATAGACTCAGAGGGATATGGGGCAAACACAGGCAGGTGGGACTAGTGTAGATGGGGCATGTTGGTCGGCATGGATATATTGGGCCAAAGGGCCTGTTTTCAAGCAGTATGACTATTACAACATTTTGGGGCTAGTATATTTAATGTGGGAATACTGAACTTCACTCGGGAGAATAGGTTTCACCCACCTTGAAATTTCCACTGAAGATAGACCCAAAAAGCTGGAGTAATTCAGACAGCATCTCTGGAGAAAAAGAACAGGCGATTCTTTGATAATCTAATATGTATTTTGCATCTCCGGGAACTTAATAGATTAGTATAAGAATTCAAATCAATACAAACTCTTGTAGCAATCAGGTTGGCACAGTGGAGTAGTGGTAGAATAGTTGCCTTATACCGCTTGAGACCAGGGTTTGATCCTGACCACGCGTGCTGTCTGTATGTGGTTTGTGTGTTCTCTCCGTGTCCATGTGGGTTTTCTCTGGGCGCTCCGGTTTCCTCCCTCATTCCAAAGACATGCAGGTTTGTAAGGTAATTGACTTCTGTAAATGGTCTTGAGTGAGTAGGATAGAACTAGTGTAATTGTGATTGTTGGTTGGCTCTGACTTGGTGGGCAGAATGGTCAAGTTCCACATTGTATCTCTGAACCAAACTAAACTAAACAAATACAACTAATTTTCATTAATATTAATTTGATTAGTACAGGTGTCAGGGGTTGGGGGGAGAAGGCAGGAGAATGGGATTAAGGGAAAGATAGATCACCCATGATTGAATAGTGGCCCAAACTTCAAAGTGACCTAAATCTGCTCCTATAATTTATGAACTTAAAGGGCTGTCCCACTTGGGCGACCTAATTGGAACTTTTAGAAGAGTTTGAAAAAATGACATATTGAAGACCTCCTTCGACTTCCTTCGCCTATGTTGAAGACCAGCTTCGACTCGACTAGCTACGATTAACTTCGGGAAAATTGGATACCATATAATGGAGAGTGAAGACGACCTCCTTCGATCTCCTTCGACCTCCCTTCGACTATGATGAAGACTATCTATGACTACCTTCGACTACCCTCGATTACCTACGACCAACATGCCGACCTACTACGACTAAACCTATGAGTAAAAAAAGTGTTGATTTTTTCCATGGCGACCTTTTTTTACTCGCAGGCATTTTTCAACATATTGAAAAAACCGCCGCGACCTAGCTGAGGCCTCGTGTACGCGGAGACCACCATGAAGGAGAGTTACGAAGACCTCCGTCGACCTTGTGTTGACCATGCTGCGAGTATGAGTCGAGGGCAAACTCGCCAGAACTCGCGGATTAGGTCGCCCAAGTGGGACAGGCCCTTTACACTATATGCAACAACTCTTATTACAATATGATCTAAAAGTAACTTCACCTTCAAGGTTATGGGTTACATAATATCAAGATGATGGTTGCCAACTTTCCATTGCAAGAAGTTACACAGAACCATTAACACCAGTTATCAAATAAACCTCAACTAATTTGTACCAAAAACTTCTCCAGTGATTTGGAATGTGTCCAAGGGGGGACCTGAATCACTATAATTGTGAACTAGAATCAATAGTGAAGCTTTTCAATGGGATTACTCAAATTGAATATGTGGTTAATTTAAGCAGTACGGCATGCTGGGCATTAAAATGCAGTGCATTTAACATTGCTGTGTGCTTGCGATTCTCCAGAGGGAATGTATCACATCAATAGGACTCCAAAGGCCATGGGGAGTATGGGAAAGTCTGTATGAAAGATACTCTTGGCCTTTAGTTGTGATACGTACGGAATCCTGAGGGCAAATGTCTTGCCTTATCTCTTGGTGAAGGATGGCAGTGTACTAAATGCCAAAAGTTAAAATATTTTTTAAAAGATCAGTAACGGTTTCTCAGTCCTTTCTTGTTTTGTCTACCCATCGTGTTTCACTCCTTTGAAGTGAAGCAATTATCTCAAAGACAAATAGAATCGGCACTTCATTACCTGAAACAATGGTACAGCCCTATCATGTGATGCAATTCAGAAAGGCAATACCTTTCCAATGTACTACAATCACTTAATTTTATGGAAGAAGGCTTTGAGCTGAAATGTCACCCATCCTTTTTCTCCAGAGATGCGGCCTGACCCACTGAGTTACACCAGCAATTTGTGTTTACGGTATAAACCAAAATCTGCAGTTCCTTTCAAAACACTTAATTTTAGCTGGATTCACGATGTGCACTTTGCTGAGACCTCCAGAGCCCCCACTCAAGGATAGTTTGGTGACAAATGTAAATTAATTCAGAACATTTATTTTGAGGTAAAGGTAGCAGCATCGCTGTGAATGAGGCTGTATTTTATTCCAAAGCCATCAACTTAGAACGAATGTCATTCCAGCAAAATCTCTAATGTTTCTGTCGCAAAACCAAGAGCGATTGAATGGAAAAACAAAGAACTGCAGGTGTTGGTTTATACCAGAGAAAGACACAAAGTGCTGGAGTAACTCAGCGGGTCAGGCAGCATCTCTGGAGGAAAGGAATAGATGAAGTTTCAGGTCGGGACTCTTCCTCAGACTGCAGGTGACGTTTTGAGACGGGACCCTTCTTTCGACCCTGAAGGCTCCCGACCCGAAATGTCACCTATCTTTTATCCCAGTTTGGCAAAAGAATAAATCAGGGAAGGTAGTACATCCATGGATAACAAGGGAAATCAGGGATAGTATCAAAGCAAAGGATGATGCGTACAAATTAGCCAGAAAAAGCAGCATACCAGAGAACTGGGAGAAATTCAGAGACTAGCAGAGGAGGACGAAGGGCTTAATTAGGAAAGGAAAAATGGATTATGAAAGAAAACTAGCAGGGAACATAAAAACTGACTGCAAAAGTTTTTATAAATATGTGAAAAGAAAGAGATTAGTTAAAACAAATGTAGGTCCCTTGCAGTCAGAAACAGGTGAGTTGATCACGGGGAACCAGGATATGGCGGACCAATTGAATAACTACTTTGGTTCCGTCTTCACTAAGGAAGACATAAATGATCTGCCGGAAATAGCAGGGGCCCGTGGGTCAAAGGAGGTGGAGGAATTGAGTGAAATCCAGGTTAGTCGGGAAGTGGTGTTGGGTAAATTGAATGGATTAAAGGTCGATAAATCCCCAGGGCCAGATAGGCTGCATCCCAGAGTACTTAAGGAAGTAGCTCCAGAAATAGTGGATGCATTAGTAATAATCTTTCAAAACTCTTTAGATTCTGGAGTAGTTCCAGAGGATTGGCGGGTAGAAAACGTAACCCCACTTTTTAAGAAGGGAGGGAGAGAGAAAACGGGGAACTACAGACCAGTTAGTCTAACATCGGTAGTGGGGAAACTGCTAGAGTCAGTTATTAAAGATGGGATAGCAGCACATTTGGAAAGTGGTGAAATCATTGGACAAAGTCAGCATGGATTTACGAAAGGTAAATCATGTCTGACGAATCTTATAGAATTTTTCGAGGATGTAACTAGTAGCGTGGATAGGGGAGAACCAGTGGATGTGGTGTATCTGGACTTCCAGAAGGCTTTCGACAAGGTTCCACATAAGAGATTAGTATACAAACTTAAAGCACATGGCATTGGGGGTTCAGTATTAATGTGGATAGAGAACTGGCTGGCAAACAGGAAGCAAAGAGTAGGAGTAAACGGGTCCTTTTCACAATGGCAGGCAGTGACTAGTGGGGTACCGCAAGGCTCAGTACTGGGACCCCAGCTATTTACAATATATATTAATGATCTGGATGAGGGAATTGAAGGCAATATCTCCAAGTTTGCGGATGACACTAAGCTGGGGGGCAGTGTTAGGTGTGAGGAGGATGCTAGGAGACTGCAAGGTGACTTGGATAGGCTGGGTGAGTGGACAAATGTTTGGCAGATGCAGTATAATGTGGATAAATGTGAGGTTATCCATTTTGGTGGCAAAAACGGGAAAGCAGACTATTATCTAAATGGTGGCCGATTGGGAAAAGGGGGAGATACAGCGAGACCTGGGTGTCATGGTACACCAGTCATTGAAGGTAGGCATGCAGGTGCAGCAGGCAGTAAAGAAAGCAAATGGTATGTTGGCTTTCATAGCAAGAGGATTTGAGTATAGGAGCAGGGAGGTTCTACTGCAGTTGTACAGGGTCTTGGTGAGACCACATCTGGAGTATTGCGTGCAGTTTTGGTCTCCAAATCTGAGGAAGGACATTATTGCCATAGAGGGAGTGCAGAGAAGGTTCACCAGACTGATTCCTGGGATGTCAGGACTGTCTTATGAAGAAAGACTGGATGGACTGGGTTTATACTCTCTAGAATTTAGGAGATTGAGAGGGGATCTTATAGAAACTTACAAAATTCTTAAGGGGTTGGACAGGCTAGATGCAGGAAGATTGTTCCCGATGTTGGGGAAGTCCAGGACAAGGGGTCACAGCTTAAGGATAAGGTGGAAATCCTTTAGAACCGAGATGAGGAGAACTTTTTTCACACAGAGAGTGGTGAATCTCTGGAACTCTCTGCCACAGAGGGTAGTTGAGGCCAGTTCATTGGCTATATTTAAGAGGGAGTTAGATGTGGCCCTTGTGGCCAAGGGGATCAGAGGGTATGGAGAGAAGGCAGGTACGGGATACTGAGTTGGATGATCAGCCATGATCATATTGAATGGCGGTGCAGGCTCGAAGGGCCGAATGGCCTACTCCTGCACCTAATTTCTATGTTTCTATGTTTCTATCTCCAGAGATGTGGCCTGACCCACTGAGTTACTCCAGCACTTTGTGCCTATGTCAGCTATTGAATGGACTCAGTGAAATTTTGTGGAACAATTCTCAAAATACATTGCTTAAGGAAACCATTGTTATCCAACCCCTGGGAGCATCATCCAGCTTCCAGAGGACCACGATGATTGGAAATTGCAACCCGTAATTCTTTGTGTAGTTATCCTAGCCACCTTTAGGAAACACTTCAGTATGTTACTGGTCTTTGCTAAGTTCAGAAGAGTTATTTTGTAGATGTCTTGCGATACTTAGATATTTTTACAATCATTCTTGTTCTAAGCACTGCTAAGCTGGCAAGGATAACAGCACAAAGGTGTTTTTGGTTAAGAGAAATGTCATTGTGAAATTGCAAATCCTGCCATACTCATAGAATCATTCACAGTGAAAGCATGACCTTCGGTCCAACTTCCCCATGCTGACCAACATGCACCAACTACACTACTCCTACCTGCCTGCTTTTGGCCCATATCCCTTTAAACAATGATTTAATAATACTTTATTGTCACATGTATCTCGGTACGGTGAAACTCTTTATTTTTGGAAACAATCCAGTACAATCATACAGCAGGCCTCACCTAGGCAGTACACAAAGAGTCACCACATTTCTGCAGCCGACAAAGTTACAAATAGTTAAACGAACAGTCTTATCGTCTCCTACAATTTCAGTGTCCCCCCCTTTGTTCTCGGCAGGTCCCTCCCCTCGCTGGATTCCCCCCCTCATTCTTACCGACCCCCAACGGGAACCTCCTTTATTCTATACTATCCATGTACCTGTCCAAATGTTTTTTTTTTTTAATTGTGACTGTACCTACCTCAACTACCTCTTCTGGCAGCTCGTTCCATACACCCATCACCCTCTGTATGAAATAACTGTTGTTATATATCTTGGCAGCATCTCAAAGCATCGCTCGTTCACTAAGTTATATTGAGATGCACTGTCATGTTGGTAAATCAAGCAAAAAGTGTAGGATGTGTCAATCTGATACAAATATTGACACCATTAACAGAGTGATCATTTGAGGATAAAACTATTATGGCGTGTTATCTTGGAAGTTTCCTTTCTATTAGAATCGCTTTGTCTGCAGTAGCACATTACGTCAGATGAACAACCACCGAAGTGCAGCAAGTACTGCAGTTCTCTCAATTTGTATTCATGTCCTCACATATGCAATGATTTTAACAGCCAACTGATGAGGCTGAGAATCGGTGCCATTTAAAGATTCTGCAGGAGCAAGCAGAGTGTGAGCTGACTAATGAGTATGAGATAATATCAATGGTTCCAAACATTGTTTTTATCGAACATCTGCTGATAAAGTTGAAGCCATTGATACCCTCATTGTTTCAGCTGTTTTTTTAAAAAGCAGCAGCAACCTGAATAATTATTAGGATCCCTTCTTAAATCCTGCAGAGTAAGAATTCTTTATCAAGTCAATATGGCAGCAGAGTGGTGCTGCGGTGTAGCTGCTGCCTCACAGCACCAGAGACCCGGGTTAGATCTTGTCTGTTTGAGCTGAGTTTTCACATTCTCCCTGTGGCCACGTGGGTTTTTTCTGGGTGCTCCGTTTTCCTCCCACATCCCAAGGAGGTTTGTAGGTTAATTGGATTCTGTAAATTGTCTCTACTGAACCATCCTATCAACAACTAGAGAGCGTTCCTAAGCTACTATCTATCTCATTGGAGACCATCGGACTATCTTCAATTGGATTTACTGGACTTTATTTTGCATTAAACATGATTCCCTTTATCATTTATCTGTATACAATGGATGGCTCGACTGTAATCAGATATAGTCTTTCTGCTGAAGATAGACACAAAAAGCTGGAGTAACTCAGCGGGACGGTCAGCATCTCTGGAGAGAAGGAATGGTTGACGTTTCCGGTCAACACCCTTCTTCAGTCTTTCTGCTGACTAGTGAGCATGCAACAAAAGCTTGTCACAAACTAAACCAGTGTTTAGTTTAGAAATACAGCAGCAAGCAGGCCCTTTGGCCCAACCAGCAATCACCCCGTACACAAAACCTATCCTACACACTGGGTTGAATTTACAATTTCTTACCAAAGCCAATTAACCTACAAACTGGTACTTCTTTGAAGTGTGGGAGGAAATCGAAGTATCTGGGGCAAACCCACGCGGTCACAGGGAGAACATACAAACTCTATGAAGACAGCACCCGTAGTCATGATCAAACTCGGGTCTCGGGCACTGTAAGGCAGCAACTCTACCGCTGTACCCCGTGCCACCGTGTGCAGGATAGAACTTGTGTATGGGTGATCACTGGTTGGCACGGACTCGGACCTGTTTCCAAGCTGTATCACCAAACTAAATTAAACATACAAACTCTGAATGTATGTTTCAGACT
Organism: Leucoraja erinaceus; assembly: GCF_028641065.1. NCBI lineage: Eukaryota > Metazoa > Chordata > Chondrichthyes > Rajiformes > Rajidae > Leucoraja > Leucoraja erinaceus. Next base: position 43,432,952 of record NC_073385.1, read on the forward strand.
GAAGGAGGGTCTAAATGTTAAACGGCACCTACGCTTTTTCTTCAGAAATGATACCTGACCCACTGAGTTACTCCATCGTTTTGTGTTATCTGTATTATATGGTTAGTATTATGTAAGATCAGTGAATGTCCTCGCCCCGTCACTTACCAACTGTGTAGGGATTTTCCAGTGCTACTTCCAAGTAACATGCAGTTCTTTGTAGGCAAGTAATTGGATTATGAAGGATATAGGAAGGGGACGAAGGTAAAGGACTCAGTAAATCCTTTTCTCAAGATAATGCATGAACTTTCTTCTGCCATTTTGACTAATTTGTTAACACAGTATGAATACAGAATGAATTGTGGTTCTACTGTTCAAGTGCTGATATTTTGTTAACTTCAGAGGAGCTATTGTGCAGACGGCTTGCTTTACTTGGATGTTGTTACAATCACGCTTGCTCTAATCAGTGCTTATAAACAGTGCATTTACCAAGAGACTATGTTTAGCTCTCCAGTAATTTGAACCATTTGTTAGGTTTTCATTATCACTTTTGCATGAATTGTGCCAAATATTACATCTGGAAATACCATCAATAAATATAAATTAAACAGGTTTTTATTTTTTTAATCTCTTCTTGGAAGGTAGCATTGGAAAATGAAAAATCTGACAAGTTATCTTCATGTCATATATTTTAACAGAAACTTAATTAGATGCCCTAACCTGTCAGATGGTATTTTCTTTCAAGTAAGAATGTAATTTTATTTCCAAAAATTAAGCCAGGCATGTTTACTCTAAAAATACAAACATGTCTGCATTGAACATTTTAAATGTCTGGTTTCATGATTTTTGATTAGAATCCAGGAAATTGTTGAAGGATTTTTCCGTAATGATCTGATGCGATAATCTCTCTCCACAGAGATAGAATGAATGTGATGGAGGGCTGAACTATATCCAGCAGTTACATTGAAAAAGGTAGCATGTTAAAAGGAATGGCCAAGGAAATATTGAAATTGGATTACACAATGATAATTGCTTCCACGGTTATTACCATGAAGAGAAAATGGAACAGTTTAGTCTTATACTGCCCGACTTCTTCATGCTCTGAGCCTTTCGCTTGCTTTCATTACAACTATCGTCCTTCTAAGCATTTCTAATTTGGCCTTTCTTATGCTGTTATAGGCAAGCTTTGTAATCTTGTGTTTTCGCAACATGTCTCTGTTTTTTGTATGTTCTAAAGATTTACTACCACTTTTCAGCTGCGATGCAATGTTGAAGGAACATTTAGACAGGTACATGGAGAGAATAGGTTTAGTTTAGTTTAGAGATACAGCGTGTAAACAGGCCCTTCAGCCCATCAAGTCCGCACCGACCAGCGATCCCCGCACATTAACATTATCCTACACACTCTAGTTTACATTTATACCAAACCAATTAACATACAAACCTGTACGTCCTTGGTATGTAGGAGCAACCGAAGATCTGGGAGAAAACCCATGCTGTCACAGGGAGAATGTACAAACTCCATACTGACAGCACCCGTAGTCAGGATCAAACCCGAGTCTACTTGCGCTGTAAGGAAGCAACTCTACCGCTGTGCCACCGTGCCTCCCTTAAAGATTTAGAGAGATATGGGTGGAATGCAGGTAGATGGGACTAGTGTAAATGGGCCATGTTGGTCGATGTGGGGAAGATGGGCCGATGGACCTGTTTCCACGCTGTATGACTCAATGACTATCTCCGACTTTATTTATTTTGAGTTGAATTTGAGGATTGTAGGCCTTCTGTGATTGCTTTTAATATTATTTCACCTGTTATAGGACATGGTAACGGCTGTTCCTTAGTTTGTACCCTAATATTTTAACTGATTACTGCAGTAAGTATTGTCCCTTTGGCCACTGCAATACTCTGAAAAATACATTAATTGAAGTACATCTCTCTGACCCTATTGATCATAGTGTAAACCGCGCTTACATGCCAATTTTATCAAGTCACTGCCTCATAATAAATCCGTGTATTGACCAATTCTTGAAACCTTCTTCAATCAAAAGATTAAATGTTGAGTACTTGATATATGGCCATGAGTAAGAACCATTACCTCATAAGAAGGTTTGAATGGCTGACACTCTATGACAAGGCCAACTAACTAATATCTGGAACCATTTCCCACCATATTCCCTTGCCCTCTAATTCCTTCCAAGTGTCATCTTTTGCAAAAGTCACTAGGCTGAAGATTTCCAAGCATTTTATTGACAACTGGGGCAGCCCAGTTGAGCAGCGGTAGAGCAGCACCAGAGACAGGGTTCGATTTTGACTCTGGGTGCTGTTTGTGTGGAGTTTGTATGTTCTCCCTGTGACCGAGTGGGTTTTCTCCACGTTCTCCAGTTTCCTCCCATATTCCAAAGACATGCAGGTTTGTAGGTTAATTGGCTTCTACTCATTGTCCCTAGTGAGTAGGATAGGACTAGTGTACGGGTGATCGCTGGTCAGCGTGGATCGAAGGCCTGTTACCATGCTGTATCTCTAAACTAAACTGTATTTTTAAGATCTTAACTATCTTTCCTTATTTAAACAAAACTGATTTCAGTATCCACTACCAGTCATCACTTTTGAAAATTGTTCTAGAAAAGTTAATAATTCTTCCAGAATTGTCATGTAAGGACTATAACAAGTACATGTGCGGTCACAGAGCCATTTTTGAGAATCCGAACCCATTTTCTTATGGGTTTTCTTACCCATTTTCTTAAAGGGACCTTTCCCTTGATTAAAAAGGACCGTGTACGTGCAATGATAGAATATTGATCCGAATCAATAACTTCTCTCTGCAGATGCTGCCTAACCAGCTCAATATTTCTCAAATGTTCTGGTTTTATTTAAGATTTCCAGCATCTGTATTATATCATTTTTGATTGAGTACATAATTTTAAATTGCTATTAAGAAACCTCAAGGATTTTCTAGCTGTAGCCTGAAGTCTAAGATGACATTGAATCCTTAAGAGAACTTTACCTTTCTTCAGAGCAGTGCAGCTAATTTTTGTATTGCTTAGCTCCCCTAAAGCTACATGATGCATAAATAATTACTGATATATTTTACACGCTTACAGGGAAATACTTAGTCAATCGCAATTCATCAAAGCAGATGTGTTTGCCAATGTTTCAAACCAGTGGGCGGCATGAATTGCTACCTCACAGCGCCAGAGACCCAGGTTCGATCCTGACCTTGGGTATTGTCTGTGTGGAGTTTGCACATTCTCCCTGTGACCGCGAGGGTTTCATCTAGGTGCTCCAGTTTACTCCCCCAACCCAAAGAAGTGCAGATTTATAGGTTAATTGGCTTCTGTAAAATTGTCCCTAGTATGTAGGTTAGAACAGGTAGAATATATGGGTGATTGCTGGTCGGCACAGATTTGGTGGGCCGAAGGGCCTGTTTCCACGCCGCATCACTAAAACTAAAAAACTAAACTAAAACCATGTGTATCCATAAATTTAGCATATTTCAGTTGCTCAAAACATGAGTGATTGAAACCTCTGACGCTCTCCCTAAAACATAGAGCATTACAGCACAGGAACAGGCCCATAGGCCCACAATGTCTGTGCCAAATATGATGCCAAGTTAAACTAATCTCCTCTGCCTGCACGTGATCCATATCCAAAACAGAAGGATGGTCTTTCAAGAGTAGTCTTTCCGCTGACTTAATTTCTCTCAACGGTCATCTACACTTTATTAGCAATTCCTTAAGGGAAAGGCAACAAGAACTATAGCCATGGTTTTGTCTAAGATTTTTCAAGCAGAACACCCTAACCTGTTAACTTTGTTTACTTATGCACTAACACTCTTCATGGCCAGGCTCTAGAATTTTCAAAAATGTGTCGAATAGTTTCCTGAAGAACTGAAGATAAATCATGAGATCATAAGATCACGAGGCATAGTAGCAGAATTAGGCCATTCGATCCATCGAGTCTGCTCCGCCATTTGATCATGGCAGATCTATTTTTCCCTCTCAACCCTATTCTCCTGCCTTCTCCCCGTAACCTTTGACGCCCTTACTAATCAAGAACCTATCAATCTCCACTTTAAAAATACCCAATGACTTGGCCTTCACAGCCATCAATGGCAATGAATTCTATGGATTTACCACTTCACATAATCAAGTCACATAATCATCTCTTGACTCCTGTTTCCATAGTTTGATCAATTTCTGAGATAACTAAAATTCCAGCAACTTGAACTTCATTGCCTGTTTTCTTAAATTTAGTGGGTGACACCTGATTTCAATCACTTCATCTATGCAAACAGTTCACTTTCATGTAATTTATCACCTAGCTGACTGAAGAGATTTGGGTCTAATCTGCCCTTACACCTCTAGCAAATCTAATTCTAAAATGCAGTGCATTGCAATACTCATAAACCAGAGATCATTTTTACTTCCCTCCACACTGTGACTCACAACGTTTCTCTTGAGCTAGGGTTCAGAATAGTCCATGGCAAAGACACTAGAGCAACGATCTTTGGTCCATGGTACTCTGAACAAGATCACCAATTGGAAGTTGAGGCACCTTACATTATCAGAGGCATTGTTAGGGTAAGTAGCCAGAACCTTATTCCCAGGGTGGAAAGGTCATACAGCAGAAAACATAGGATTAAGGTGAGAGGGAGAAAATTTAAAGGAGATTTGTGAGGTAAGTCTTTTTACACAGAGACTGGTAGGTGCCTGCAACACACTGCCAGGGAAGCTGGTAGAAGCATTTAAGCAGACGCATGAACAAACCTGAAATAGAGAGATACAGACCATGTGCACACAGTTGAATCACTTTAGCTTGTCATCATAGTCGGCGTGGACATGGTGGGCCGAAGGACTGTTGCTGTACTGTTTAATGCTCTAATGGTTCAACAGAAGGTGTGAGGTGTTTTTTTCATCTCTGGCTTTTGTCCAACATCTGCCTATAAACCCGCCCCTCGCCTCTCTTCACCTATGCTTTGTCCTGCCTCTCCTCTCCAGACATTTCCGCTCTGGGCGAGAGGTTCCGATTATCTACCCTGTGCATGTCTGTCATAACTTTATATATTTCTATCAGGTCTCCCCCTCATCCTCCAGCGCTCCAGAGGAACAAGCCTAATCTATCTAAACTCTCTTTATACTGTAGCTAATTTCTGCTAATCCCAGCAGCATTCTGCTAACCCTCTTCTGCACCCTCTCCAAATAAACCACATCCTGTAATGAATGGGACGGCTGGAACTGCAGACTATATTCTAAATGCGGCTTAACCAGTCTCACAGAACTGCAACATGTTGACTGACTCTTATACTTGACGCTCCCATCAATGAAGGCAAGCATACTGTATGCCTATTTTATCAACTTATGTTAATACGTTAAGGGAACCATGAACTTGGACCCCAAGATCCCTCTGTACATCAATGCTGCTTCGAGGCTTGCCAGCATTTCCAGTTTGTGTTGGAACTGGCCTGTTCTGATAAAATGGTGTCAACCCCCAGTAATATTTCTGTTCTCCTCTCTCTTCAGATGCCACAGAAATAGCTGAATAAAACCAGAAAATGTGAGAACCACAGAGCTGGTCAGTTCGAGCATTTCTTTTCTTCAAATCTCTCCTTCATCGCTCTTTAATTTACATCTCTGCCAGACGTGTGACTAACAAGTCTTCACCACCCTCCCTCATCCAGCACCGCTATCCATCAACTCACTCACTCATGCTGTCTCGGACTCCATCTTATCACAAACATTTCCTCTGTCCTCTCCATTCCTTCCTCTTCTCTGCAACTTCAAGTATGGTTGATTTTTAACTTCTCTGAGATTGACGACCTGTTATCAGACCTGCCAATTTTCTATTTCTCCCAGTAGACGCTGTCTGATCTTCTGAGTACTTCTCGCACTCAGTTTAGTTTAGCTTATTGTCACGTTGACTCGCGTATACCAAGGTACTGTGTAAAGCTTGTGTTGCGTGCTAACCAGTCAGTGGGAAGACAATACAATTACAATCAAGCCATCCATTGTGTACATATATATGATAAAGATGGACAGTGAAATCTGCAGCGGCAAGGTGTTCCAGAGTGCCGGGGCAGCAACAGAAAAGGCTCTATTTAGTGCAACCTTGGGTAGCACTGTTCAGGAGCATATAGGTGGAGCAGCTCAGAGGGGTAAGGCGGGGCGAGAGAGTCTGATGTGCTCTCTCTTTCGGTCTCCAATGAGGTAGATGGTAGCTCTGGACAGCTCTCTAATTGTTGATAGAATGGTTCAGTTGCCTGAAGACAGCCGGGAAGAAACTGTTCCTAAATCTGAAGTTGTTCATTTTCACACTTCTGTACCTCTTGCCTGATGGGAGATGGGAGAAGAAGGAGTAACTGCGGTGAGACTGGTCGCTGATTATGCCAGTGGCCTTGCCGAGGCAGTGTGAAGTGTAGATGGAGTCAATGGAAGAGGGGTTGGTCTGTGTGATGGTCTTGGCTGTGTCCATAATTCTCTGCAATTTCTTGCAGTCTTGGATGGAGCTGTTCCCAAACCATGCTGTGATGATCCCGACAAAATGCTTTTTACAACAAATTATTGAGGGTTGTTGGGGACATTGCAAACTTCCTAATCTTCCAAGGCAATAGCAGTGTTGGTGCGCTTTCTTAACCATTACTGTGATATGGGTGGTCCAGGATAAGTCTCTGGTAATATTTACTCCTATAAACCATATTTACTCCCATCAGCCATCAACCATCTCTACTTTAGCACCATCAATGCATACCGGGGTATGTGTACCATTTCTTACTTCCTGTTTGATATAAGTATTGACCTCTCCTGTGAGGAGTACAACTTGTTTCTTAATTGATCCAAATCCTTATCTAAACATAAATTAATTGCCATTATTTTAAAGATACCATTTCCCAGATTTAGTTTTAGCTTATCTTACATTCCCTACTGTTAGAAATATGTTTTTGTGTGAGGAATGCATGAATTCTTAATTTCAAAACCATAAGCATGAATTAAAGGGATTCCTAACTCCAAATAAATGCTGGACTTCTCTTTCTTACATGCTTTCACATGCTCAACAATTTTAACTTTCCTTTCAGGCTATCGACATTCCTGGGGTGTCAGGGGGCTCCTGACCAAAGGGTTGATACCTTGAACACTGTTATAATGAAGTTCAATATTGGGCAGCATGGTGGTGCAGTGGTAGGGTTGCTGCCTTACAGTGCCAGCGACCCGGGTTCAATCCTGCCAACGAATGCCTGTTTAGTTTTGTGTGGGTTTTGCCAGTTTTCTTCCACACTCCAAAGAGTCGGTGCAGACTCGGTGGGCCATTGGACTTGTTTCCGCGCTGCATCTTTAAACTAAACCAAACTAAACAATATGAGCTTGAGGAACTGCATCTCATCCAAAAATACATCACAACCTTCTAGGCATGGTTTCCTCACAGTCTGGCTCAGTGATGTAGTTTACAATATAAATTGAGTACATGACACTCCCTTCACACATAACCCATAAGATTGCCATGGTGCACAGGATATGATATATGGTATACATCGGATGTCCAGCTAATTCAAGGTCAAATCCTCTCCCTCACTCACCCACGTCACTGCATTTTGTTTCTGCTGAACCTCACTGGTTCAGTGTGTAATAACCTTTGAGGTACACGTGACTTGCAGAAAAGCCAAAGTACTGTGGTGTGGACTTGACATCCTTAATTTGTTAATAACCTCACTGTGAAACTTAGAAATAATTTGCGTGAACTACATGCAGGGCAGTGATGGATTTCATAATTTTTATAATAAATTAAGTGCTAATTCTTGGTCCCTAATGTGGTAAATCATTGTAGTTAATTAAATTGTGGTATCACAGCTGTCCCTTAAAGCTTCACAAGTAGTTTCACTTGTCTTATGAATTACGGATTCATGAGGTGCTAATTAATTGATTTACAATATTTTGCACAAATACTTTTCTTGTTCCCACTTTGATTAGCAATTGGTCGACATCTTGCCTGCTAAAATTGTAACTTAATTCCTGTTGTGTATTTGTAAGGGATACAATCATTCAAAATACAATGATACAGAAAAAAATGACATTGCTGTTAATTTTGGCCATTGATTGGCTTAACAATGGTTCGCATGCAACAAAAACTCTACACGTGACAATAAACTAGACTGAACTAAACAGAACAATGGGTAATTTAGTGTCATAGACATTGTTAGACATACTTTGTTCTCGTCATTTTTTTTGCAGGTCATATCATCATAAAATGGCCTAGAAATAGATTTTTAACTGTCATCTGATTGGTAAATTAGCAGAATGGATGAAATATTGTCGATAGTTTCTGCACAATTTTACTTTTACTGAGTTCAAAGAAACAAAAATCGGATGGAGATCATAAACTACCCTGTAAATTTAGTCAATAAGGTGGTGAAGTTAAATATCTATACCATTGTGTCTTTATATCCTCTAATTTTGCAATGAAATCCAATATAATTGAAACTAAAGATAATTGAAAGCTTCAGCGATAAATTACTGTAAGCTATCGAATCATGTACCATTTTATCCAACGGAAAGGTTCAATATTACGTAATATTGTAATGCATTATACTGATTTATAGGTAAAGTTTGGCCGGCACAGTGGTGCAGCGATATTGTCTTACACCGGCAAAGACACAGGTTCGATTCTGACTATGGGTGCTGTCTGTCTGTACGGAGTTTCTACATTCTCTCTGTGACTGCGTGGGTTTTCTCCGGGTGCTGCGGTTTCCTCCCACACTCCAAAGACATGCAGGATTGTAGGTTAATTGGCTTTGGTAAAATTATAAGTTATTCCTAGTGTGTGTAGGCTAGTGCTAGTGTACAGGGGATCACTGGCCCGTGTGGACTCAGTGGACCGAAGGGCAGGCTTCCATGCTGTATCTCTAAAGTCTAAAAGTAAATTCTAAATATATGTTTTCTAATGAATATTCATAAAGTAACATACTCATATTTGTTGGATTCACTCTAATGCCAAGGCCCTAGGTTATTATATTTCTGTGGTTAGATAGTTTGCCTATTCACAGTGGAAAATGCCTATGGTATAAAAGTAATCTTTTCATCCAGCGAGATGAATGAATTGTATGAAAATGTAGAAATTTGAATAAATGTAAGAAAAAATTGTGATAATGTAAAGAAAGTACAGTCAAGTGAAGAATACAAGTGATTAATTGCATTTGATAATCTACAACTGCAGATACTTCAGTGTGTTGGATAAATCTACTCACAGTAAGAAACATGGCTGCCCAACAGAGCCTATCTTTAAATGCGGTAAAGGTCATGTTAATTCACTCAAATTTGCTGTCTCTTCTATTTGCTATTTTCTATTCTAAATGAAACTTCAGCTTGATGGAGATTGTCTTCAAGTGGAATATTGCTTTGCAGTGGTGAAAGTGCACCTTTACATTGATTACCAGTCTTCAGCCTATTTAAAATAACTGATTGTTTATATTTACAGTTTTGTCTTAGTAAGAAAGAATTTGAAAATGGACATGGGATTAAATTGGTGTTCAATCAGGTTATGACTAAATTGTTGTTCCCTCTGCTGTGGGGAATTTCAGCACCAATGGAGAACAAAGGAATTGCAATTGCAGTGTTTTAAAACTTTACACAGGATCCAACAGATTGTAATACAGAAGCAAGGAACTGCAGATGCTGGTTTACAATAAAAAAAGACCCAAAGTGATGGAGCAACTCAGCGGATTAGGCAGCGTCACAGGAGGACAATGTCACTTATCCGTGTTCCCCGGGGATGTTGCCTGACTCGCTGAGTTACTCCTGCGATTAATGTCATTTTATGGTGCAAGACAGTCTGTGTACATGACTCTCTGTACACGAGCTGCACATACACAGCATAAAACTGCAAATGGTGGAGAAATTTGTTTCATCTTTTGATAACATTACACCTGTGTGTGACCACTGTATTCATCATTATGGGTGATATCTGTGAGTGAAGGCTCTTGTATGTTTCCATATTCACTCTCTCCATTTATATTGCCCCAGATATATTGCTCATGAGACAGCCACCCATAGTTCTTGCCCAGGGGTCACTACTTACTCAAATCAATTTTAGCGACAAGGCTTATTTTGATTTTGAAACAAGGAACTGCAGATGTTGGTTTACAAAAAAAAGATACAAATTGTTGGAGTAACTCAACGGGCCAGGCAGCATCTCTGCAGAAGATGGACAGATGAAGTTTCAGATCTGAAGAAGTATCCCCACCCATATGGTCATCTATTCATGTTCTCCAGAGATCCTACCTGACCAGCTGCGTTACTCCAGCACTTTGTGTCTTTTTTGTAAAACAGCATCTGCAGTTGTTTGTAGTCAATGCCTACTATGTTCTGTTGTGCTGAAGCAAAGCAAGAATTTCATTGTCCTATCAGGGACACATGACAATAAACTCACTGGACTCTTGACACTTGGCAGTTCATTGTTTCACTAAACGAGAACTGTGGTGAGTTATGAAACTCCACCAATTCAATGTTTCGGAAACTCACCAGCTGTCAATGCTCTTGTTTTGCCAACTGTGCAAGCTGTCAGAGATTTTCACTTTTCCTGTATCTATTATTTAGAAACATTTAAAATTATTAAAATTCAAATTAGATTAATATATGTTTAAACACATGGAAACCAGTTACAACACTGACAAATAACAATAAACATTAAACAAGCGCCCAAAATTAAACAAAGTAACTCATCGCTTTCATGGGCTTTATAGGACCACACTTGGAGCATTGTGTACAGTTCTAGTCGCCCCATTACAGGAGGGATGTGGAGGCTTTGGAAAGCATGCAAAGGAGGTTCACTAGAAATGATACCTGGATTAGGGGGTATTAGCTACAGGGAGAGGTTGAACAAACTTGGATTGTTTTCTCTGAAATGTTGGAGTTTGTGGGAGGACCTGATAGAAGTATGTGAGAAGCATAGATATGATAGACAGTCAGAATCTTTTTCTCAGGAGGCCATAATTTTGAGGTGAGAGGGATGAAGATTAAAGGAAATGCGCGGGGGAAGTTTTTTACAAAATTGTGGAGGCCAAGCCATTGGGTATTTTCAAAGCGGAAATTGATATTCTTGATTAGTATGGGTGTCAAAGGTTATGGGGAGAAGGCAGAAGAATGGGTTTGTGATGGAAAGATAGATCAGCCATGATTGGATGGCGGAGTAGACTTGGTGGGCTGAATGGCCTAATTCTGCTCCTTTAATTTATGAATTTATATGCTGGTGACTTCATCTGCATAGTTAAACCCAGTAATCCAGAGGCAGCCATCAGAAACGCCCTTCACTCTCCGTTGCATTGCACAATTGGAGTCTTCACAGATATAATCGACACTGAGTCAGTGGTTTATTGTAAACGTCATCATTTACGTTGTACTTGTATAAAACATTATTGCAAATCTTCTTCCCTGTAGAATGGACCATGCTTTAAATTTCCAATAAAAGAATACCAAGTCATAGATTTTGGTGAACAAAATCTTTGCTGGCTCAAAATTAATTTCAAAAATGTGGGCTTTCATTTGCTTCATTCCATGGGAATGGATTTTGAAATATTCATTATTTTCTTTTCCACAGTCCTCCACTTGATATCAGCTTTAATTTTCTGTTTTTCTTGTTACTTTCTGTTAAAATGCTTAAAATTAGGAACATATTCAGTTCTAGTCTGAAGAAGGGTTCTGACTCGAACGTCACTTCCTTTTCTACAGAGATGCTGCCTGACCTGTTGTGTTACTCCAGCACTTTGTAACTATCTTTGGTATAAACCAGCATCTGCAGGTCCTTCCGAGAGATTTCTACTAAGAACTTTTTCCGAAATATTGATTCTGTTTGGTACTGAGCATTGCTTCGTGCAATTATCTGCATTTCTCTAACTTGAACAGATGTGATTACTTTGCTCAATAAGATTGTTTGCGTGCTGTGGAATCACTTACAATTAATAGGTGTATTTTATTTGTAAGTCATTATCATTATCTGTTATGGGTTGCTGATCTTTTTATTGAACCATCTGGTATTCAATCTAGTAATTGTTGTTACTGTCTAACAAATAAAAGGATGTACCCAACTTTCTTACTTGGATGGAAGGAGTCACCAATTCCTTCTCCCCATAGATGCCTCAAACGCTGAGTTTCTCCAGCATTTTTTATTTCCCTTTCTTACCTGGAAGATCTTTTTATATTTGCCTGGCATAAATAAACACAGAATATTGCTAATAAGAGATGTTCCATTTAACACACAAAGCAAGAATTAAAGGGCCTGTCCCACTTACGCGACCTTCACAGGCGATTGCCGGCACCCATCATACGTCGCTGAAATTTGCAACATGTTGAAAATTCAGCAGCAACCATAAAGACGCTACGACTCTTTGGAGACTTCTCACGACCACAGGAGAGCTCTCACGACCACACAGGCGACCCCTGGCGACATGTCGCGAGTGACCTCTCACGACCATAGGAGACCTCTCACGCCCATACAGCCTGAATTTCAGATCGCTTTTTACAGGTTTCTGAGTGGCAGCAAAGGCAGAACTATTTATAAGTAGGGTGTTTCATAGTTAATCATAATTCACAAGTAGCAAGTGTGTTTTTGTTAACATGATGAAAAACATTCAGAAACAACTGAATGTTAGTATAATTCGATCCAGAATTATTTTAAAACAATTTATTTAGTTTGGATTTAATTATTATAAGTTTATACATGCTGTAAACTTATTTATTCATGCTGTATAAACTTATAAACTTAGTAACTCTGCGGGTCTGGCATCATTCCTGGACTGAAGGATGGTCCCAGCCGGAGGCATCATCTATCCTGACCCACTGAGTTACTCCAGCATTTGGAGTCTATCTTTGTTATAAACTAGCATCTGCAGTTCCTTTTTATTACTGTAAAAACGTCTTGATCTCACCGCCTCCATCACAGGAGATAGACTATCGAATGGCATCTATTACAAACCCACTGACTCCCACAACTATCTTGACTGCACTTCTTCCCACCCTGCTTCCTGCAAAGACTCTAACCCCTACCAATTCCTCCATCTACGCCGCATCTGTGCCCAAGATGAGGTGTTCAATACCAGAACATCTGAGATGTTCTCATTCTTAAGGGAATGGGGGATTCCCCTCTCACATCATAGAAACATAGAGACCCATTCGGCCCTTCGAGCCATAGATGAGACCCTCGCTCTCCTCGATACCCCACAGCTCCACCCTCGCTCCCCCTAGTGGTAACAGGGATAGAGTTCCCTTAGTCCATACCTTTCACCCCATCAGCCGTCGCATACAACACATAATCGTGACATTTTTGCAACATCCAACAGGATCCCACCACGAGTCACATCTCCCCATCTCCACCCCATTCCGCCTTCTGCAGAAACCATTCCCTCTGTAACTCCCTGGTTAACTCATCCCTTCCCACACAAACCAACCCCTCCCCAGGTACCTTCCCTTGCAACCACAGAATATGCAACACCTGTCCCTATGCCTCCTCCCTCAACTCTATCCAGGAACCCCGACAGTCCTTTCTGTTTCAGCAGAGGTTCACTTGCACCTCCTCCAACCTCATCAACTGTATCCGTTGCTCAAGATGTGGATTCTTATACATCTAATATACCTAATGAAGACTGGGCAATCGTTTTGCTGAACACCTTCACTCAGCCCACCTCTGCCTGGACTTGATTTCCCAGTTGCCAAACCCTTTAATTCCCCTTCCCATTCCAACATGATTTTTTTGTCCTCGGCCTCCTCTATTGTCAGAGTGAGGCTAATCGCAAATTGGAGGAACAGCATCTCAAATTTCACTTGGGCAGCTAACAACCCAGTAGTAAGAATATTGATTTCTCAAACTACAAGTAACCTCTGCACACTCTCTCTCCATCCCTCCCCCACCCAAGTCATGTCAGGTTCCCGTTCTCACCTAGTAAACAGTTAATAATGGCCTTAATAAGGAAACCTTTATCATCATTACTTTTTTGTATATCTTTCATTCATTCGTTCTATTTCGCTCTACATCACTGTCTATATCTTTCATTTCCCTTTCCCCTCACTGGTCTGAAGAAGGCTCGACCCGAAACATCACCCATTTCTTCTCTCCAGAGATGCCGCCTGTCCCGCTGAGTTACTCCAGCATTTTGTGTCTACTTAAGATAACGTTTAATGGTTTCATTGATTGGTATCTGTCTTAATGCATTTTAAACCACCCATTATTTTAATTGTTTTAATAATTTATATCTTTAATTATTTCAAATTCAAAAATGCATTCTGCTGTTTTTCTATGGGAGAAAATGGCACACAAGAATTGCTTTTGCTTCTCCTCTCCTTGCAGGCTTTTAGTCAAGACTCAAAGCTGAAAATGTAATCCGACCTTGGTTTTGTTTTCATAGGTTGTCTGGTGACCTTCTGAAAAATGTTTGTGTTATTTACATTGATCAATCCATATCACTTCCCATCCACATTTAATCGTCAATTAATATTTTCATTCTGATGACTCCCCTGAGCCCCATCCATGGAAGTACAAGGTGCCCTTAGGTAGACACAAAATGCTGGAGTAACTCAGCGGGTGAGGCAGCATCTCTGGAGAACAGGAATGGGCAACGTTTCGGGTTAAGACCCTTCCTCAGACTGATGTCATGGGAGGGGGTTCTTTCTTACACATAGAAAGTTCCCTTGTTATAGCAACTACTGAGAACAGGAACAGCAGAAATAAGAAAGAGAAAAATGTAAAACACGGACCAAGCTACTGGTAAAATGACACGCTAGGTAACTTTATCAATAAACTAGACTAAGTGGGGCCCGTTGGGTCCCAGCTTCACATGGGAGAGCTGGTCCCCCAACGCAATATTCCACCTCCACCAATTCCAATATACACAAACACATTCACACACCCTCCACCACACACACACACACACACACACACACACACACACACACACACACACACACACACACACACACACACACACACACACACACACACACACACACACACACACTCACACACACTCACACACACACACACACACACACACACACACAGACACACACACACACACACACATTCACACTCACACACACACTCACACACACACACTCGCACACACACACACACACACACACACACACACACACACACACACACACACACACACACACAGACACACACACACACAGACAGACACACACACACACACACCACACACTTACACACACACACTCACACACACACACAGACTCTCACACACACACACACACACACATACACACTACACACACTCACACACACACTCACACACACTGATTCACGCACCATATATATGACAGTAAACCTTCTTGAATCTACTCACACGGCTGTGTGCGGCCTCTCCACTGTGGGACTTCCGCAGTCTGCGGCACTTCCGCAATCAGCGTGACCTCTGCACTTACCAGAAATTACGCAATCAGCGCAACCTCTGCACTCACCGGAAATTACGCAATCAGCGCAACCTGTCCACTAAGAGGAAGTCACGAAATGAGCGGGACTTTTGGACTAAACACAGTCAGACCAAATAAAGCATTTATTCCTTCCAAACACAGTTGGACCTAATAAAGCATTTATTCCTTCCAAACACAGTCGGACCTAATAAAGCATTTATTCCTTCCAAACACATTTGGACCTAATAAAGTATTTATTCCTTCCAAACACAAATGGACCTAATAAAGCATTGCAGTTTCAAGCACAGGCAGGGCAGCAGGCCAAATAACTCATGGCATTGTCATTAAGGGATAACAAATCATTTATTGCAAGTACATTGCAGACTCACAGTTCTGTTGACTCACAGCATAGAATGACAGTCGCGGCCTCTCCCTCGCGATCTTGCAGAGTGACTGACTCACATCCAGGCATCTGGGGTTTTATAGTCCTGCCCCCCCACCCCCCCTTCCACCACGGAAGGGGTGTTACCTTCATTGCGATGACTGACAGGCAAGAGGACCAATCAGCTGATCTCAAGGTTTTTTAAACACTTTAAACAACTTTTTTATTTTTTATCGATGGGGTAAAATAATCGGGGCTGGCTCAGAGGGGTAGGAATCTAAGATGGCCAAAAATCGGTAACGATACAGGGTAGCATTTTTTTCTAAAATCAACACACAGGCAGACAGGAAGTGGTCAAGATGAGACTTTTAATTATATAGATATTGATACATTTTAGAGAATTGAATATAGAAGATGGGAGGTCATGTTGCAGTTATATGTGACGTTGGTGAGGCCACATTTTAGAGTGTTATGTTCAGTTTTAGTCACCATGTTATAGGAAAGATGTTGATGAGCTGGAAAGAGTGCAGAGATTTACAAGGATGTTGCCAGGACACAAAGGCCTGAGCTACAGAGAGAGGTTGAGCAGGCTAGGACTTTATTCTTTGGAGAGCAGGAGGATAAGAAACAATGTTATAGATGCGTACAAAATCATGAGAGGAATAGATCGGATAAATGCACAGTTTTTTGCCCAGAGTAGGGTAAAATCTTTTTGATTTCAACATGTGCCCAATGCTTCAGAAAAATAACCTCAAGCTATAAGCTATAATTAAAAATTATGAATAAGTAGAGATTTTGGACAGCAGTGTATCATATGAAAGTGGATGAATGTATGTAATTAATTACTAGAAAAGATAATTAGGAAGCAATTGTTGAGAAGATGTTAAGATTTATGATGAGAGAAAGTAGAGTTGACATTACTTGGAAAGAAACATTTAATGTTAAAATAGTATTTTGGTTTAAACTTAAGTGAAGCATTTTAAAATGATAGTCATTTCCAATATGTGAGTACTAAGAGTCAAGCAGAGATCATTTGTTTAGGTCACTCAGTGTCCTAATTTAATCTACTGTGGAACATTACAAAATGTTTTAATAAATATCTTTGCTTGGTGCATTAGTATAATAATAATAATACATTTTATTTATGGGTGCCTTTCAAGAGTCTCAAGGAAACCTTACAAAAATTTAGCAGGCAGAGGAAAAACATGTAAGGGGAATGAAATAAATAGTAGAGACATGACTAGTACACAAAGTAAAGACAGAATTCAATACAAAACACAATATGAGGCAATTAATGCACAGATGAAAAGGGAGGGGGACATGGGGCAAAGGATAGGCAGAGGTGAAGAGATGGGTCTTGAGGCGGGACTGGAAGATGGTGAGGGACACGGAATTGCGGATCAGTTGGGGGAGGGTGTTCCAGAGCCTGGGAGCTGCCCTGGAGAAGGCTCTGTCCCCAAAACTGCGGAAGTTGGACTTGTGGATGGAGAGGAGACCGGCTGATGTGGATCTGAGGGACCGTGAGGGTTGGTAGGGGGAGAGGAGGTCAGTGAGATATGGGGGGGGCAGATGGTGGAGGGCTTTGTAGGTGAGGATCAGGATTTTGTAGTTGATCCGGTGGGAGATGGGAAGCCAGTGAAGTTGTTTGAGGACTGGAGTGATGTGATGCCAGGATTTGGTGTGGGTGATGAGTCGGGCGGCTGCGTTCTGGAACAGTTGGTGTCGGTTGATGTAGGTGGAGCTGATGCCAAGGAGAAGTGAGTTGCAGTAGTCCAGTCGGGAGGAGATGAAGGCATGGATGAGTCTTTCAGCAGCGGGAGGTGTGAGAGAGGGTCTGAGTTTGGCGATGTTGCTGAGATGAAAGAAGGAGGTTTTAATGACATGGCGGATGTGAGGCTCAAGGGCGAGGGTGGAATCAAAGATCACGCCAAGGTTGCGGGCCTGGGGAGATGGGGAGACAGTGGTGCCGTCGATGGTGAGAGTGGGGTTATTGATTTTAAATCAGATATATCAGAATATCAGAATCTCCTCTCTGTCACATTGTGTGCAGAAATTACTGAAGACTTTCTGACCTTCCTCTGATGGCAGCTCTCTTGAAAGATGCCAACACATCGTGATAATGGTTGAAAAACAAAAACTCAAGTTAAATGAACCTATTTGTAGTTTACAATAATCCAAGACTGAAATACCAAGACAAAACAAATTTGTGATGGGTCGCTTGGCGATTGCTTCGCCGAACACCTCCGCTCGGTCCGTAAGAACCAACCTGATCTCCCGGTGGCTCAGCACTTCAACTCCCCCTCCCACTCCGAATCCGACCTTTCTGTCCTGGGCCTCCTCCATGGCCAGAGTGAGTCCCACTGGAAATTGGAGGAGCAGCACCTCATATTTTGGGCTTTTTATACCCCAGCGGCATGTACATTGACTTCTCCAACTTCAGGTAGCCCTCACTGTCTCCTCCCCTTCTCAGCTCTCCCTCAGCCCTCTGGCTCCTCCTCTTCCTTTCTTCTCCCCTTCCCCCCCCCCAGCCTACATAAGTCTGAAGAAGGGTTTCGGCCCGAAACGTTGCCTATTTCCTTCGCTCCATAGATGCAGCCGCACCCGACGAGTTTCTCCAGCATTTTTGTCTACTTTGTGATGGGTCATGCTCGCCAAGTATGCTTCCACTTCAAGTGTCATTATGAAGTGACCATTGGTGTGAAACTTTTATGTTTTGATGTAACCTTTCACTGTTTTGTGGCTCAGGATGCAATCGCCTCTATCGGGGATTGGAATTGGTGGAATTTGCATTTTAATTGAGTGATTGAATAAATTTGCCTCTTGTAGTCAATGTAAATTGATGTGACATGACAGTATGGCATATTTGATATAATAACAAGGAATTGCAAATGCTGGTTTATACCAAAGAAAGACACAAAATGCTGGATAACAGTGGGTCAGGCAGCATTCCTAGAGATCATTATGCCCTCTTCACTTGCAATCAGTCTGAAGAAGGTTTCCGACCTGGAACGTCACCAATCCATGTTCTCCAAAGATGCTGCCTGACCTGTTGTGTTACTCCAGCACATTGTGTATTTCTGTGGCATATTTGATCATTATGTAAAGTCTGAAAGAAACCTCAAATAATCACACACACCTTTTTTGACTCTCTCTTCCTCCATAATACACTGCACACTACATGTTACTCTATGGTGCAATAGAACACACAGGATCATATATGTTAGTCTAGGCAGTTTAATCTTCCCTGATAGATCCTTGTTACCACTATTAAAAAGCCATTGAATGCAATAAGTGACTATGCTAGGGTGAGTGTAAAAACACAACATGAGTCGCATGAACTTGCATGTGCCGACTGAAACAGCAGGAGCACAAGATCCAAGGATAGTAGATGATAATGTTGCGTATTAAACTTTAAGCTGTCAGGCAAATGTTGCAGGGTGACTGCTCAGCCGAAATGTGGCTCCATACTGAACATTGGCATTTATGATAAAGGCTATGAGACCTTTAGTTTTTATCTCAAAATGGATTTTAAATGTTCTTCATTTAAACAAAACTATTGAAATTAAGGAAAGAGACAAAATCTGTCTGCTCAGAAACAAGCCACAGAAGCATGTAAGAAAGCAATCTTAATGGTAGATTCAGACTCAGACATCGGAGGTGACCTTCTGCTAGCACCCAAGACAAATAATGTTCCATTCAGGAATGTGTGAAAGAGAGATTATAGAATCACCTTAATCCAGCACTAAACTAAACCAAAGTTGAGTGTACATCACTGCACATCTTGCACATTACTTCATTGGAGTTTTGGAACTCTCAAGGACATTGTCGGTACAACTATATTGTACATACTGGAGAAAGTATGCTTCTTTTTAGCAGTTCCAGAAGAAATAACCCTTATTTTGAGGCTTAGGTGCGCAATGTTACTGCCTCGCATATGCTGAGATTGACAGGGAAATAGCAAAAAACTACAAAATGATGGACATATGAAATAAAAACAGAATATGCTAGAAATACTGAGCAGGTCAGACAGAGCCTAATGGGCTGTTGGCGATTTTTTAGGCAACTGCCGGTGACTTTCATAGTCGTAGCAGGTCGCTAAAAAAACGGCAAAAACCTACGTCATCCCGGTGACAACCTCCGACAGCACCTAAGTCGGGAGAAGTCAAGCTATGCTCATTGGCATCAAACCCACTGTTGCCGAAACGGCAACCAGAAAGACACCATGACTTTTTGCGCGACTGAGGAGACTACTCCCGGCGACCACCGATGAACATGTGGCGACAAACTAGTCGCTTGTAGTTGCCTAAAAAATCTGAAAGAGTTCACATGTAAGGTAAATGATCTTTCATCAGAATCAATCCATAATTACTTTCTTTCGTTTTTAGACCGTGTGCGCACAACTTTTGTAACCTTGTAATTTTGGATATTTAAACTATTTTAGTAATGTTTATCTATTCTAAACTGCAAATTAAAATATAGGTTCAATTGACATTGAATTCTTTAAAAATCAAAATGATTATAACTGTCTCAGCTCGTATTACATTTCATCCATTGAATTTAAAAAAAATTATACAGTCCTGTTTTCATTCAAAAACTGCATCTGTGTATCTTAAGAAATGACAAGCAGCAGACAAGTTTACCAAGCTAAAAGCTGTTGCTTTTATCTGTACCTTTTTGCTCTCTGTTCTGCAAACATTTCCTACTCTACGTGATCACATTTTTGTTAATTCCTTCTGACATTAAGTTGCACAAATCTCTTACTTAATAGTTCGCACTACATGCTAGTAAATCCATATTAACCAATGTCACTTCATTTTCTTTATCCATCCTCTTCTTTATTTCACAATAGAATTCAATGTTTTATGAATAAAATATATTATTAAAAGGATTAAACGTAGAACAGTACAGCACAAGAACAGCCCCTTTGACCCCCAATGTCTGTGCTGCACATGTGGCTAACTGTATTCATTGTCTGAGTTTGGTTGCTGAAAGCAGGCTAATAAAAATTAGATGCAGTTGTGCAACCTACATTTACTATTTGTTCTGGACAGTTCTGGAGAGGATCCAGGGGCGATTTATGAACATGTTGGCAGGGCTGGAACTTTTTTTTCACTTTGAAGAAATTATTTGATAACTGGGATTGTATTTTCTGCAGCAACGAAGGTGAAGAAAATACTTAGTTGAGTAAAAGACATTTGTTTAGTTAGGTCTACATTTGTGTTTGCTAATGTTCAATTTCAAATGGTTTATTGATGGAAAGGGTGCGTTCGCGCGTGCACAACTGATCCGGCCCGCATGAATTCGTACTTTGCCCAACCCAGCCCGTGGCCTAAAATGAGTTTGACACCTCTGGTTTAAAGTGAGAGAGGAACGATTTATTAGGAAACTGAGGGACAACATTTTCACGTAGAGGATGGTGGGTATGTGGAACGAGCTGCCAGGGCAAGTAGGCAGATAAAATGACAGCATTTAAAAGACATTTGGACAGGTATGTGGCCAGGAAAGGTTTAAAGGGATATGGGCCAAATGCGGATAAATGGGACAGGTTCAGATGCATCATCTTGATCTGCATGGACAAGTTGGGATGAAGGGCCTGTTTCCATGCTGCAACTATGAGACATTGTAGAAAGGATGCAATTGTTCTGGAGAGGATCCAGGGGCGATTTATGAACATGTTGGCAGGGCTGGAATTTTTTTTTCACTTTGAAGAAATTATTTGATAACTGGGATTGTATTCTCTGCAGCAACGGAGGTGAAGAAAATACTTAGCTGAGATGAATTATATGAGAATAGGACCTGTTTCGCTTAACAAAGAGTGTAGGAAGGAATTGCAGATGCTGGTTTAAACTGGATAGACACAAAAAGCTGGAAAAACTCAGCGGGACAGGCTACATCTCTGGAGAGAAGGAATGGGTGACATTTCGGATCGAGACCTTCAAACTGAAGAGGTTGAAAACCAGCCATATGGATGTAAAACACAATGACTGGAGATGTGTGTTATCCAACAAAGGGCAGAAATCAGAATCATGTGTTCATCTTTATTGACGTGAAACCATAATAAATATATCACAGAAAAAATAATTTAATGGGGTGGCACGGTGGAGCAGCGGTAGAGTTGCTGCCTTACAGCACCACAGAGCCAGATTTGATCCTGACTACGGGTGCTGTCTGTACAGAATTTGTACATTCTCCCTATGACCACATCGGTTTTCTCCGGATATTCTGGTTTCTCCCACATCCAAAAGAAGTGCAGGTTTGTAGGTTAATTGGCTTCTGTAAATTGTCTCTGGTGTGTATGATACAACTGGTGTTGGCTGGTCAGTGTGGACTTGGTGGGCCTAAGGACCTGTTTCCATATATATGTTTTACATATATCTTAATTTCATTGAAACATATACTTGATCGAATATGTGGGATTATGTTTGTCTTGTTTCTATAGTCAAAGGGTAAGGTTGATTAATTTATTTGTAGCAGAACAGAGATGGAAGACTGACTCCTCTTGCCTTGTTTCTATGTTTTTTTTTTCTCTATATATATATATATGCATAACAGCATGAATTATAATCTGATTTCCATACATGAATATACTAAGGTGCTGCACCTGTTGATCAGAGCCTGGCTGTACTGTGGAATGTAATTAGGAATGTAATTTAGCCAAACCGAATCTAATTTAAAGCATAAATGTTGCATTCAAGTGTAAGTTAAAAGACTCGCTACTGACACCCCCCTCTCAAACCCTCCCCCCATCGGTCGCTACGCTCCCTCAGGCCCCGGGACTAGCTGCAGTTCCCAAGCCGTCTGCGAGCACTGGGTCAAGCTGCAGTTCCCAGATCGCCTGCGTGCCCCGGGACTAGCTACAGTTCCTAGATCGCTTGCGTGCCCCAGGACTAGCTGCAGTTTCCAGGTCGCTGGCGAGCCCCGGCACTGGCTGTAGCGCCCAGGTCGCGAAAACGAATTGAAAAAAAATACGCCTGCTGGCCGGATGATTTCAGGTTATGGACCGAAATGCAACACCTCACACTTGCTAGGATTAAACTCTATCTGACATTTCTCCACCCATTTATGTAGCTGATCTACATACTGTCTACACTTTGACTGTTTTCATCTCAGTCCACGAATGCAAACATCTGTAAACATGCTAACCGACCTGTCTACATTTACATCCAAGTCATTTATATTTTTATCACAAACAGCAGGGGTCCCATCACAGATCCCTGTGGAACTCCACTGGTCACAGACCTCCTGCTTGAATATTGTCCTCCATCCACAACCCTCTGTCTTTTATCAGTAAGCCAGTTCTGAATACATACGATTTAGTCACTGTTAATCCCATACATCAAAATCTTCTGAACTAACCTACCATGGGGGACATTATCAAATGCCTTACTAAAAGGAATGTAGACAACATCCACTGTCCTACCCTCATCAATCGCTTTTGTCTCCTCCTCAAAAAACAATTGGTAAGACATGCCATGCATGATGCCATGTTAACTGTCCGTAATTAATCCATTATCTTCCAAATGGGAATAAATCCAATCCAAAGAATCCTCTCCAATAGTTTCTATATCACTGATGTGAGGCTCACCGGCCTATAATTCCCTGGCTTCTCTCTACTGAAGTGAACAGATTTCCTATGGTTTGACTATATTGTTGAGGTGTACAAATTCATGAGAGGAATATATCGGGTAGACGCACAGAGTCTTTTCCCCCGAATAGGGAATTGAGAACCAGAGGGCATAGGTTTAATGTGAGGGGGGAAAGATAAGTACTTTACTTTACTAGGAACCTTTTAGGAACCTTTTCACATGAAGGGTGGTAGGTGTATGGAACGAGCTGTCCGAGGAGGCAGTTGAGGCAGGTACTATCAGAACGTTTAAAAAACATTTAGACAGGTACATGGATAAGACAGGTTGAGAGCGATATGCGGCAAATGCATGCAGGTGGGACTAGTGTAGGTGGTCCATATGGGCAAGTTCGTGTTTCCACACTGTATGATTCCATAACTATTTTGCTTCTTTGCCTTTGACTTTCACATTGGTGTTTATGATGGTTTTGCATTTTGACACCTCCTCTGCAGGAACGACGGAGCGGGTATGTCTGATCCAGGGAACAGTGGAAGCTCTCAATGCAGTGCACAGCTTCATTGCGGAGAAAATCCGGGAAATGCCTCAGAATGTGGCAAAGACAGAACCAGTTAGTATTCTGCAGCCTCAGACCACAGTGAACCCCGATCGCATTAAACAAGTAAGTTACCAATCGTTTTAATATTAGAATATCATTTGAACTTGAAATTGAACAAGTGATGGTGGGGGCAGGATCATTATATCAAATCAATAGTCAGGTGGATGGCAGAACAATGTAAACTACAAACATGCTCAGTCGAAGGGAGAGCAAATTGTGACTGTGGCAATTGGAAATTTAATAGAGGAACCTATTTGCCTACAACATATTTTGATGAGGTGATAAATTAATAAGCCACTCAGGTAGCTCCTACCATGTTCCCAAATCACCTTACGAAATAATGAAACTGTTCATTATTTCTTTGTAATAATAGTTAATTTAGTTCAAGATATTGAAAAAAACATTAAGTATTTCTACCATGTAATGAACAAAGTTCTAGGCAATTGTCCTCAGATTGAGCATTGATCTATATTAGAGCATAACTTTATTAATTGTGTTGACTAAACATATTTTTAAAGGGAGACTGTCTGCAATGATTTTGAACATGAAGTAAATGGAAACCCTTTTGAATTTAAAAAGGGAAATATGTTTCATGTAGCTTGCACCTATCTGCTTATCCAGTTAGTGATAATTGTGTAGAATTGCTAACTTTTCATACGAGTCAAATCAATTGTGCACATTTCCTTGGCATCACATTACAAGATGCGTTGAAAATAAATTTCTTGCTGTCCCTGTAAATGGAACCAGCTATTTTTCCAGTGTTCTCATTATTTAGTGCATTACTGGTTCAGAGGCAATCATTCCATTTGAAAACGATTCCTTTCTGAAATATTTTGCTTTGCACTGCAGTATTATTCATTAATGTTCTTGGATGTGCTCTAGTGAGGATTTCCTTTGCAGCCTTTATCTTCACCAGTCGTTCTGTCGAATCAAATTTGTGTTTTTTATAAATTATTAATTGCAGTTTGTAAAGAGAATATTTTTAAAATGCCAATGAATTAGAATTTTTGAAATACTGTTTAGAACAGCAGATGATTTAGATGAAGTCATGCTTGGAACTACAATGCACTGAAATTGTGAATGCATTCAGTGTCTTATTCATTTCCCAAGAACAGTGGTGACATTCAGCTCCTCAATAGGAACGCCAATGGCTTTAAAATGAAAGCCTCCAGTGATTCATTCCAGAGTTCTGTTTTAGGAAAATGTATATTGGAGCCATGCAATGGCACAGTGGTAGAATTGCCTTACAGCGCCAGAGACCTGGGTTCGATCCTGACTATGGATGCTGTCTGTATGGGGTTTTTGTGTTCTCCCCGTGACCTGCATGGATTTTCTCCGGGTGCTACAGTTTCCTCCCACACTCCAAAGACGTGCAGGTTTGTAGGTTAATTGGCTTCGGTAAAAAAAATTGTAAATTGTCTCTAGTATATAGGATTCCGTTAGTGTACGGGGTGATCGCTGGGCGGCACAGATTTGGTGGGCCAAAGGGCCTATCTCTATAGTCTAAAGTCTATACACATAATACTGTGATGGAAGAGGAGTGCAGTAATTTTTGAATCGCAGTGCAACCTCAACTTCTAAAAGCATGCATTAGTAGCTTTAGCCTTCCTTAATAGTATGTTTTTAACCCCATCCATTCTATCTTGAGGAGCCAATGAACAAGGTTCACTCTTGAGCAGCAATTTGAAATCAACAAATACTCACAAACAAAGAATATTAGCAAAAAATTATACATTTTCTTTAAAAGCAATAATAGGTCACACACCAAAAACGATATTTTGTGGATCATATTATTCTGTGTTTTAAGTAAATGCAAAATGACATATTACTCATCTTGAATTATCAACTCTTCTTGTTGACTATGAAGCAAAGTCACAGCAAAAATCTTTGGCACAATTCTTGTATATTATCCATTTCCTGCCATTTGGTTTTCTCCCATTCAGAACCTATTAGAACCAATGTCAAGGATTTAAAATGAAACTGCATAATGGAAATCATCTTTTTAGATAGAAGCGTTCATTTTCCAAATTTAACACTCAGCAGTCATTGAATTAAAAGAAGAAAACATCCAAAAGCTAAAGCATCATTTATCGTTGTGGCCATTTTTTTTCTGAACAAAACAGCCCAATGGGTCAATGCACACACAAACAAAAAAACAGGATCATTTCAGAGGGAGGAATTAATTAATTTGCTGTGAAATCATAAGAGAATACATGTGGAGTTTGCACCTTCTCCCTGTGTCCTGTGACCTCTGGTTTCCTCCCACATTCCGAGGACATGCGGGTTTATAGGTTAATGGCCTCTGTAAATTGCCCCTAGTGTGTGGAGAGTTGACATGAAAGTGGGACAACATAGAACTAGTGTGAAACGGTGATCGAAGGACAGTGTGGACTCAACAGACTGAAAGGCCTGTTTCCATGTTGTATCTTTAAACTAAAAACAGTTATTTTATATTGTGTGGGGCCTGTATTGACCTCCAATGTCCAATTCTACCTAGAGTATGAGAAAACCTATTTGCATATTACTTTTGTTAAAAGACCGTGGGTCCTCACCATCCATTCCTTTTTTGTGAAGCCACGAGCACAGAGGAAATGTAACTACTTTTATACAAGAATAATTCAGATGACGTTATTTGGGACATTGTACAAACACAGCAGATGCCAGCAACATGGAAGACAAAATTGAAACTTGTTTGAGATGTATTATCTTTCCATTTCCAGTACAGCTTCTTAGTTTTTTTTTTGAAGAACACAAGATATACAAACAGAAATAGGACATTTGGTTCCTCATGCCTGCTCCAGCATTCTATAAAATCATTGTCGATTCATTACCCCAGTGTATTTTTTCACAACTTACACCATATCCCACGATTCTCCTCATATCGACAAATCTGTCAATCTCTGCCTTGGCTATTTACAGCAACTGAACTTTCGCAGCCACCTTGGGTAGAGAATTCACAAGATCCATGTGTTCATTGGTGAAAACAGTCTTTCTCATTTGAATCCTGAATGGATTTTGCTTTATTTTTGAATCCTGAATGGATTTTGCTTTATTTTGAGGTAATGCTTCCCAGTTCAAGTCACCCTGGAAACAACTGCATGTAGTCTATCAAACTCCATTGCAATTTTGCAGCACCAATTTCCTAGGTGGTAAGCTAGAGATCATGAGTTGGAGACTCCATATGGAGAACCAGAGTACAGAGAGTTCTCGTAAATGAAAATCAGTTGTAATGCAAACTACAGGTGTAAAGCTTTTTCTTCCAAGTTCGCAGCACCAGTACTCAAGCGATCCTTTTCCCCACTGGGAGCATCTCAAAGATTTGGAAAGTGTTGAAAACCTCTCTTAAAGCTGCAGTAAACATGAACGCACAGATGGAAAGTTGGTGACTGCTGGAGAAAAGAAGCCCTTTAAATAGTTATTGCTGCAGCTAAAACATTAACGGGTATCAACAACTTCTCCTTCGACTCCTCCCACTTCCTCCAAATCCAAGGCGTAGCTATGGGCATTCGCATGGGTCCCAGCTATGCCTGCCTCTTTGTAAGGTACATCGAACAATCACTGTTCCTGTTGTACATTGGCCCTATCCCTGAACTCTACCTCTGCTACATTGACAACTGCATTGGTGTTACCTCCTGCACCCATGCAGAACTCACTGACTTCATTAACTTTACTATTTCCGTCCTTCACTCAAATGCACTTGGACCATCTCCGACATCTCCCTACCGTTTCTAGGTCTCACCGTCTCCATCACAGGAGACAGACTATCGACTGACATCTATTATAAACCACTAACTCCCATAGCTATCTAGATTACATTTCTTCCCACCCTGATTCCTGTAAAGACTACCTCCTACTGGCAATTCTTCCGTTTACGCCACATCTGTGCCCAAGATGAGGTGTTCCATACCCGGTCATCGGAGATGTCCTCATTCTTTAGGGAATGGGAGTTCCCCTCTTCCATTATAGATGAGGCCCTCACTCGGGTCTCCTCAATATCCCACAGCTCCACTCTTGCTTCCCCTCCCCCTTTTGTAACAAGGACAGAGTCCCCCTTGTCCTCACCTTCCACCCCATCAGCCATCACACACAGCACATAATCCTCCAAAGTCTTCACCACCTCCAACAGGATCCCACTACTAGCCACATCATTCCATCTCCACCCATTTTCACTTTCTGCACAGACCATTCCCTCCACAACTTCCTGGTCAACTCGTCCCTTCCAGCCCAAACCACCCCCTCCCCAGGTACTTTCCCCTGAAACTGCAGGAGATACAGCACCTGTCCCTACACCTCCCCCATTAACTCCGTCCAAGGACCCGACAGTCTTTTCAGGTGAGACAGAGGTTCACCTGCACCTCCTCTAACCTCAGCTACTGTATCCGCTGTTCCAGGTATGGACTCCTGTATATTGGCGAGACCAAGCGCAGGCTCAGCAATCATTTCGCTGGACACCTCCTCTTAATCTGCCTAAGCCAACCTGATCTCCCAGTAGTTCAATCCTTTAACTCCCCCTCCCATTCCCACACTGACCTTTCTGACCTGCATTGTCCTCCATTGTCAGAGTGAGGCCCAGCGCAAATTGGAGGAACAGATCCTCATATTTCGCTTGAGCAGCGTACACACCAGCAGTATGAACATTGACTTCTCCAACTTCAAGTAGCCGATGCTTTCCATCTCTCCACATCCCCTCCCCCTTCCAGTTCTCTGACCAGTCTTACTGTCTCCGATATCTAAGACTGGTCGGACAGTCTTAAGGGCGTGTCCCACTTATGCAATTTTTTTCGCTGACTGCCGGCACCCGTCATATTCGCAGCAGGTCACCGAAAATTTTCAACGTGTTGAAAATCCAGCGGCAATCAGAAAAAGGTACGACTCTTTGGGCGACTAGTCATGACCATACAGGCGTCACCCTGCGACATGTCGCCTGTATGATCGTGGTGACGCCTGGTTGGTCATGAGTAGTCGCCCAAACAGTCATACCTTTTTCTGGTCGCCGCTGGATTTTCAATGCGTTGAACATTTTTGGCGACCTACTGCGACTATGACGAGTGCCGGCAAATCGCCGAAAAAATCGCGTAAGTGGGACATGCGCTTTACTGTCTACATTTTATCTCTGTACCACCCACTCCCCTGACATCAGTCTGAAGAAGGGTCTCAACCCGAAACGTCATATATTCCTTCTCTCCCCTGAGATGCTGCCTGTCTCGCTGAATTACTCCCGCATTTTTATCTATTTTAACACCAGCATCTGCATTTCTTTGCTACACATTACCAGGCATCCTGCAGTCTAATCTACTAACAGAGAACTGTTTGTGCTCGGGCTTAACTTTTAATGTTCTTCTGCTATTACTCATCATCATGACCTCCAAAGACAACCCGAGAGATTAGTTTAGTTTATTGTCACATGTACTGAGGTACAGTGAAAATCTTTTTTGTTGCATGCTATCCAGTCAGCAGAAAGACAATACATGATTACAATCAAGCTACCCACAGTGTACAGATACACGATAAAGAAAATAATGTTTAGTGCAAAATAAAATCCGATATTAATGGTCTGATTGTCTCGAAAGAGATAAGTGGGAGCATCTGGGCTGCTCTCTAGATTATATCCCTCTGGATGATTTATCGGGCAATAATTTGCGTTTTTTTCCCCCATCTAACTTTCCCTTGTTTATTTTCATGCTTCTCCTGGAAGATGAGACAATATCATTTTATTACTACCAAATATTTGCTTTGAGAGGTTAATTTAGTATAGTTTAAAGATACAGCAACAAAATAGGCACTTCGGCCCACCGAGTCCGTACGGACCAGCGGTCCCTACACATTAACACTACCCTATACGCGCTAGGGACAATGGTACATTTATACTGAGCCAATTAACCTACAAAGCTGAACGTCTTTGGAGTGTGGGAGGAAACCAAAAATCTTGGAGAAAACCCATACGGTCAGGGGAAAATGTACAAACTCTGCACAGACTGCACCCATAGTCGGGATCGAACCCGCGTCCCAGAGAGCTTGATTTTCAATAAACGGTTTCCGAAATTGTTATCTACAATGAAACATCTCGCAGTTTTGCTGGAACTTTTGTTGTCAGGTGTCATTTTAGAATGGTTGGGGTTTTGTAAAAATTATTTTGCCAATTAAAGAGATTCTTTTTGCAGACAGTCTTCCTTCAGCCTTTTGAATAACATTTCTGCAGCACGAGAAAAAACTTTAAAAAATGTGGCAAACAAAAATAATTTTTATGCTGATTTCAGCAATGCTGCTGTAATTTGTTTTCTCTTAACTCTTTGAAATTGATGTAAATTGATGTAAAATTTATGTAAAAATCATTTAAAACTGTGAGTTTTAATTCTCACAAATTATGTTGGACTAATGGGATATTGACCAATTGTTTCAAAAACATAAGTACATATACCTTTATTATAAATCATTTGACTGTGGAGTTCTATAATGGCCAATTGTTAATATTTCATTCAAAACCAAGTAAAATGCCCCACCAGATCTGTTGAAATGTTTAGACTGGCATGTACTGTATATCCTTTCTAAGGGGCATTTACCAGCTATTTGAGTTGATAAAACACATTGCTCCAAATGACCTTGGCTCAAAGCAGTAAATTCAAAAGATATATATTTTTGAAATGTGTACGGAGAAATGTTGCTCAAGAATTTGCTTGGAATTATTCATATTTGTGCTCAATACACAGAGTTGGCTGTACAGTATATTTATTCTGTCCTATATCAGCCACAGTAGGTTGCAATAATTGAAACATATCGAAAAGGCTATTTGAGTTCTATTTGAACCTAGTGAAAAGGTATAATGATTTAATAATTTAGACACCAGCTCTTCATTGTAAATCTCATCCATCCTTCATTGGCATAAGCTGGTTATAAATGAATAATAGTTACTAAAATATTAGCCAAAATAAGCTACCTTGGACTGTTTGCAATTTATTGCATTGTTCAGTATAAGGCTTAAGGTTGGTGATTTCCTCCTGAATTGCTTTATTCCCAGACATTGCCATCTTCCCCAACTACCACCAAGTCCTCTCCATCTGACCCCATGACCACCACCAGAGCCAACCAGGTACAGTATCATCTATCATCTACACCATACTTTCATAGGTATAGAGAACATTGTCCAGCCATGCTGGGAAGGAGGCCTTTCCTGGACTTGAATATTGTGTAACAGGTACATATGTTAATAGCTAGCTATAGATTAGACTAGAGTGCTAATTCCAAAGTTTATTGTAGAACATCCTGCCTGCAATATTGCAGTCTTTTGCTTAAATTGATTGACTTTATCTGACACGACGAAGAAGATATATACTTGTCTCTGTGCTTTTCTGTTTCCAGTTTTCCCTTCACTAACCGGTTTTTGCCTTTTGTCAGAAATAACACTTCTGCCTTCTCAACTGAATGTAGCATAAAGACAATGGTTATCTTAATGATTGTTCCAGCTTTGTATCATGATGTAACTCGTGCTGTGTCCTATCTGAACATATGTAAATGTCCCAGAATGTTAATGATGACTTCACCAATATTTGGTAAAGTTGTATCAAAAAGAGGTAAGACCAAATGTGAATTTTGTTGATGGGAGTGTTCCTGTACATGACCCTGTGTGTGTGTGTGTGTGCGTGCGTGCGTGCGTGCGTGTGTGGAGCACAGTACTAATGGTGTATTGAGTTGTTGGAACTGAGCCAAGGAACAGAAGCTTCCTCTCTCTGAAAATGTTCAAGATTTCAAACTTTAAGACTTTGGATGCAAACACTCCAAACTGAAGGCATAATGTAATAGTGAGAAATATCTTGATTCACTCTTAATGAACAGTCCGGATCGCATTTAAGGAAACAATGTGGAGATCTGTAAAACTGGTAAAACACTAGTGTGGAGGAAGGGGGCAGTGGGGAGGGGGGTGGGGGGGTTAGTGTAAGATGAAGTTACTTTAAATTAGAGAATTCAATGTTCATACCACTGGGTTGTAATCTACTCAAATGAAATATGAGGTGCTTCCTTCTTTTCAGTCTGTTGAAGGCTCCCAACCCAAAACATCACCCATACTTTTTTTTCCACAGAGATGGGACAGTCTTTGACTTTATCTTAAGAAATGAAACTGCAAGGTGGTGGGCATTTGGTGGGGGGAACAGTGGGAACTTGGGAACAGTGATTAATATTCTGCAAATTTCAAGGTAGATATGGAAAGAGATGATGTTGATCCTCACATTTTGGCCATGAATTGGGGAAGGCTGATAGTGAAGAGACGATCTGGTGATAGTGCATTGGGATCAGATGCTTGTGGGTGAAACGATAACTGACATGTGGGAGTGTTTCAAAAGAGAGTTGGCATGAGTTCAGGAACCAATTTTTCCAGCAAGGATAACAAGATTAGGTGCTCCATGGATGACGCTGAAGATTTGATCGGGGAAAGAAAGGAAACAGATGACAGGTATAGGAACTGGAGTCAAGGAAGTATCTTGCAGAACCAGAAAGAGAAGGCTTGAGTTAAGGAGAGGCGGGATGGGCTGGAATCTTTTGCCTTAGAGTGTAGACTTTTGAGGTATGATCGTATAGAAGTATGTAAAAACAAAAGGGGCTTATTGGGGGAGATGTGGTGGATGATAACATACTTTTTTCTGCAGAAGGGGACAAACCAGGGTTAGACAAACCAGATAGATTTTAGGTGGAGGGGAACAATTTAGAAGGGTCCTGAGGTGCAACCTTTTCACACTGACGGTGCTGTGTATATAGAGTGAGCTGCTAGAGGAAGCTGTAAAGGCGGGTACAATTACAATCTTTAAAAGACCTTTGTACAGATACATGGATAGAAAATATTTTGTGGGATAGGGGGCAAGTGTAGGTGGAGGGTACTAGCTCAGATAGACATCTTAGTCGGTATGCATGAGTTGGACCAAGGACTTGCTGCTGTGCTGTATAACTCTATGACTCTATATTGAGTGTACAGGAGTGAGATTAGGAAAGAAGTTAGGAGGGTAAAAAGGAGCCAAGAAATACTCATGGCAAGCAGGATTATGGAGGATCACAATACATTCCATAAATAGGAACGGGACCTGAGGTAGCTGAGGAACGAATGAATGCCCTTATGACCCACATAAATAATCTATTTGGGAACTTGGCAACATGGATGAGGTGCTAAATAAATACATCATCTGTATTCACCAAACAGAATGATATAGAGAATAGTGAGATCAGAGGTGGTACATGAGTGATCTGCAGCACGACAGTATAAGGAAGGAGGAGATGTTAGATGTTATTGGGGACACAAGAGAAGATGCCATGTGGTAGACTCACCCAGAAGTTTAAGGTGCAAGGGACCCAAAGCATGCTGGCTAATTTGATTCAACATTGGTGATCGAAAAAAGAGGGTATTGGTGAAAGAATACTTTTCACATCAGAAATCTGTGACCACATGAACACCGCAGGAATCAGCGCTGGGGCCCTCTTTGTTTGTGATTATATATTAATAATTTTGGTGTGAATGTAGGAAGTATGATCATTAACATTGCGGGTGACATAAAAACTGGTGGTATTGTGGATAGGGAGGAAGATTGTCTTGGGCTATATCAGGGCACAGTGTAAATGGAAGATTGGGTAGAGAATTAGCAGGTGGAGTTTAATCCCATACATGTGAGATGATGCGTTTTGGGAACTCAAATAGCTGTGGCTTATGGAATAAATTGTAGAGTACTAAGGGATGTCGAGGAACAGAGACACCTTGGAGTTTACATCCACAGTTGTATGAAAGTAGCAACACAGGTTGATAGGGTGGTGAAGATGGCATTTGGCATGCTGGCCTTCATACAATAGGATGGAGCAGAGAATATAAAATCATGCAGCTGTTTTACAAAGTACAATGACGAAGACCTCACTTCCTTATTTGTGCAGCTCTGTTCACCACACACTCGCAAGGATCTGGATGTGTTGGAGACAGTGTAGAGGAGATTCACCAAGATGTGGCCTGGATTGAACGACCTTAATAACAGGGAGTGATTGGATAGGATGCATGAAGGAGGCTGACGGATTATTTGATCGAGTATGTAAGGGGCACAGTTAGTGCAGAGAGTCAGCATGATTTCCCCTGGTAGTTTATTAAAAGCAAGAGGCATAGGGTTAAAGTGAGAAGAAGGAGTTTCAAATAGAATTTGAGAAGTATGTGTTTCTTTTGCACAGAGAATGCCTGATACCTGAAATTTTCTACCAGTGAAAGTGGTGGAATCACATTCCGTTATGTTTAAGGGACATTTGGATGATCAATTGCAACGGGAAGGCATGTAAGGATATGGACCTAAAATGCAGGCAAAATGTATTAGTATAGATGGCCACAGTTGGTTGGCATGGATGTGGTGGCCGAATGGCCTATTCTGAGCAATGGATCTCTATTATTCTCTAAGAAGTAGAAATTTCAGCTACTCACTATGTAGGAATGGGTTACTTAAATAAAACTTTTTAATAGAGCAATGTAAGGAGACCTTTGCATGATATCTGATCAGTGTACCCAAATAAGTTTGAAATTCAGTTGAAATTTGTTCCCTTACAATTACTTTAGGTTTACAAATTAAAGACTCATGCCTTCAAAACTCATGCCTTCAAAACTCTGCAGCCTTTATCTTCATCTAATTCTGCATGCTTGTGCATTTGTGTTTCTTATCATGCTTCTGTTGAGTGCTGTGTCTTCAGTAGTTCAGCTCTAAATCTCTCCTGGTTGCAGTTTTCCTTAAATCTCTCCTGTTTAAAGCTGTTCCGCTTTAAAAAGCTTTGCAAACAAGCTTCTAGCCAACTCTCCTAAGAACTTCTTATGTGAATCGTTGAGAAACTTTCTTTGGTAATGCTCCTGGTAAACACCTTGCCACAAAATAGGACCTAATCTTTTACCCTAATAGGGTAAAAGGCCCATTATTATACCCAGTCCTTTGCATCCCACTCACAAAACAGCATTACTCTGATTATATTGGATACTTTGTGCAGAAATTTATTAATTGAAGACGTTATTAATCTACAACAAAATAGTCTTGCCTTGTGTAACACCTCTCCTTGACCTAACTTCAAGTCCTCACTCTCATTATCAAATGATGTAATGACTGAAGGTGGTTATTTTTAATGATATGGAAATAATCAAACATAATGGCGGGACTGTCATGTGCTGAGAGAATGGAGCAGCTGGGCTTGTACACTCTGGAGTTTAGAAGGATGAGAGGGTATCACATTGAATCATATAAGATTGTTAAAGGTTTGGATACGCTAGAGGCAGGAAACATGGTCCCGATGTTGGGGGAGTCCAGAACCAGGGGCCACAGTTTAGGAATAAGTAGTAAGCCATTTAGATTGGAGACGAGGAAACACAGAGAGTTGTGAGTCTGTGGAATTCTCTGCCTCAGAGGGCGGTGGAGGCAGGTTCTCGATATGCTTTCAAGAGACAGCTAGAAACATAGAAACATAGAAATTAGGTGCAGGAGTAGGCCATTCGGCCCTTCGAGCCTGCACCGCCATTCAATATGATCATGGCTGATCATCCAACTCAGTATCCCGTACCTGCCTTCTCTCCATACCCTCTGATCCCCCTGGCCACAAGGGCCACATCTAACTCCCTCTTAAATATAGCCAATGAACTGGCCTCAACTACCCTCTGTGGGCAGAGAGTTCCAGAGATTCACCACTCTCTGTGTGAAAAAGGTTCTCCTCATCTCGGTTCTAAAGGATTTCCCCCTTATCCTTAAGCTGTGACCACTTGTCCTGGACTTCCCCAACATCGGGAACAATCTTCCTGCATCTAGCCTGTCCAACCCCTTAAGAATTTTGTAGGTTTCTATAAGATCCCCTCTCAATGTCCTAAATTCTAGAGAGTATAAACCAAGTCTATCCAGTCTTTCTTCATAAGACAGTCCTGACATCCCAGGAATCAGTCTGGTGAACCTTCTCTGCACTCCCTCTATGGCAATAATGTCCTTCCTCAGATTTGGAGACCAAAACTGCACGCAATACTGCAGGTGTGGTCTCACCAAGACCCTGTACAACTGCAGTAGAACCTCCCTGCTCCTATACTCAAATCCTCTTGCTATGAAAGCAAACATACCATTTGCTTTCTTTACTGCCTGCTGCACCTGCATGCCTACCTTCAATGACTGGTGTACCATGACACCCAGGTCTCGCTGTATCTCCCCCTTTCCCAATCGGCCACCATTTAGATAATAATCTGCTTTCCCGTTTTTGCCACCAAAATGGATAACCTCACATTTATCCACATTATACTGCATCTGCCAAACATTTGCCCACTCACCCAGCCTATCCAAGTCACCTTGCAGTCTCCTAGCATCCTCCTCACACCTAACACTGCCCCCCAGCTTAGTGTCATCCGCAAACTTGGAGATATTGCCTTCAATTCCCTCACCCAGATCATTAATATATATTGTAAATAGCTGGGGTCCCAGTACTGAGCCTTGCGGTACCCCACTAGTCACTGCCTGCCATTGTGAAAAGGACCCGTTTACTCCTACTCTTTGCTTCCTGTTTGCCAGCCAGTTCTCTATCCACATTAATACTGAACCCCTAATGCCATGTGCTTTAAGTTTGTATACTAACTCTTATGTGGGACCTTGTCGAAAGCCTTCTGGAAGTCCAGATACACCACATCCACTGGTTCTCCCCTATCCACGCTACTAGGTACATCCTCGAAAAATTCTATAAGATTCGTCAGACATGATTTACCTTTCGTAAATCCATGCTGACTTTGTCCAATGATTTCACCACTTTCCAAATGTGCTGCTATCCCATCTTTAATAACTGACTCTAGCAGTTTCCCCACTACCGATGTTAGACTAACTGGTCTGTAATTCCCCGTTTCTCTCTCCCTCCCTTCTTAAAAAGTGGGGTTACGTTTGCTACCCGCCAATCCTCTGGAACTACTCCAGAATCTAAAGAGTTTTGAAAGATTATTACTAATGCATCCACTATTTCAGGAGCTACTTCCTTAAGTACTCTGGGATGCAGCCTATCTGGCCCTGGGGATTTATCGGCCTTTAATCCATTCAATTTACCCAACACCACTTCCCGACTAACCTGGATTTCACTCAATTCCTCCACCTCCTTTGACCCGCGGGCCCCTGCTATTTCCGGCAGATCATTTATGTCTTCCTTAGTGAAGACGGAACCAAAGTAGTTATTCAATTGGTCCGCCATATAGGGCTAGCTAGATAGGGCTCTTAAAAATAGCGGAGTCAGAGGATATGGGGAGAAGGCAGGAATGGGGTACTGATTGTGGATGATCAGCCATGATCACATTGAGTGGCAGTGCTGGCTCGAAGGGCCGAATGGCCCACTCCTGCACCTATTGTCTATTGTCTATAATGTCTGATTTTGAATCTCCAATTATGGATATTATTTCTATTTAAGTTTGATGCAACTTATTCGTAATCAATGAGTACATGAGCTGTTCAAAACATGTCAATAACAATTCTCCAACATAACAATTAGCCGTCCATTCTTATGAGTACAAATTATGTTTGTGATATGAATACAACTAAAAAATAAGATGATACAATGTAATACAAAGTTACTTTTTCGTATTGTTAAAAATATATTCCGTTTTCTACAACTGTTTCATTATACTACTACTTTCCTCAGTTTCAAACACTCTCAAGGACAAAAATGAATTGTACATTGTTTTCTGAAGTAATCTACGGTTGAACAAAAGCAGGATTCCACTAAAAGAAATCTCTCCAAGTGAATTGATAACATTATTTTTTATCACCATGATCCTGCGTTGCAATACTATGCACAAAATAGGCTCTAGACATGCGACATGCAAAATACAGAATATTTTAATGCTGTTTGAGGTTATAGGGGGAAGGCAGGAGAATTGGGTTGAGAGGGAAAGATAGATCAGCCATGATTGAATGGGCCGAATGGCCTAATTCTGCTCCTATAACTTATGAACTTATGTTCATTAAATTAAATAGGTCAGTTGCCAGAGGTGAAGAAATTACATTTGTAGAAACGTTGAGGCCACTGGACTCTACCTTTGAAATCATCAATGGAAAAGAATGACAGCTGCATTGGCAACTGTCACTTGGTATGTCTTGCACTTGAAGCATGTCGGAATAAATCTATGCCTTACTTTCCTGCTAATACACAGGCTGTTTGATTTAGTCGATTGTCTTATTTGGAAGAATAATGGGCAAAATTGGCACACTTGTACTAATGGAAGTTTACTGGGGACACAATGGCACAGTGGTAAAGTTGATGCCTTACAGCACCGGAGACCCAGGTTCGATCCTGATTACGGGTACCGTCTGCATGTTCTCCCTGTGACCGTGTGGGCTTTTTCCAGTTTCTTCCCACATCCCAAAGACGTGCAGGTTTGTACGTTAATTAGCTTTGCAAATTGCCCATTGTGTGTAGGATATGAAACTGGGATAACATAGAACTAATGTACGGATGGTCCTTGGTAGGCACAGACTCAGTGGGCCGAAGGACCTGTTTCCACATTTTATCTCTAAACTAAATTTTACTTAATAATTCATAATAAATTGGAATCAGATGTAGGAATCTTACAGTCCTTTTCCTTGTGGACTCCAACGCTACTATTGCCCCTCCTGTTTTTGAAACTGCTCTGCAGCTGCCCTCATGACTTCTTGGTGGTTTGAACAGACTGGGTATGCTTTAAGTTCATTATTCTGTGATTAATAACACACCTGACATTTGTTTTAAGAGTAACAGTGATTAACATTCACATCAGTGTCTTGATAATCCATTTGCAGCACAGCAGTAAATTGGAAAAGGTTGGAGAGGGGTAATCTCTGACCTGTCGACATACTTTATAGGTAAGCAGCATATTGAGATTACCCGACATGAGCAATTTATCACTATTGTGTGTTGACCAAGATTAGGTTTATCTGGAGAAAGACTGAGACTGGAAGCATAATGTACACAATCTTAGAGTTAATAAGATCCGCATAGGGTTGGCATGTTGCCTTGGAAACAAATTGATTTTTGTTTTTCCATTATCACCTTAAGGGCAATGCAGAGAGAAAACAATTTTTGGTAAAAAAAAGCTTGACAACACACAAACCTGAATTATTGGACATTTGTTATTAACTATGGCTTAGCCCAAAATAAAATGCTGATCAGTTTTTGTTCACTGGGTAAACCCAGACAGTTGATTTCTTGTTTCATTGACAGCAATGTTATTAACTTTTAATTGAACTGGAGTCAAAAGGAATCAACTTCAATTCTGCAAAGTTGCAGTATGTGTGTATGGAAAAACTTTGAACTACTTTGATGCTCCTTATTAATTTGCACGTATAACAAATGGCTCTGACTTTCCTGGAGAATTGGATCATTTGAATAACACATCCATCTCTTGGCACCCCCATAATGCCAAAAGATAAAGGAAAATATGGATTGACTTACCTATTTAATCATCACACTCCATATTTTCTTGGGAATTTTGCACAGTTGCACGATGATATTTGCTACAAACAAAGTGCAAAGAATATTATCACTGCTTCATCCCTCCCCTGTTAAGATCAATGACGATCTCTATTTTCTTGCATTTAACCAGTTTTCACACCATTTAACCACTTGCACTGAAAGGTAATGGCTGAATGGCCTGCCAGAACATGATTTATTGCTCGAAGATTAGGTTTAAACTCCCACTTGTTAAAAATAAATTACTGTTGCAAAGATTAAACTACTATGATCTTTGAATATCTACAATACTTAATGCACCTGGGATCTTCAACTTCAATGTTACCACACATTTGTGCAGAACCAAATCAATTTATGAAATCACTTTCAGAATGTAATTGATTTTCCATGACGACAGAAACCACAAGCACATCAACGTTTTATTAGCTGGAATTTGCTTCTTAAACCCTATCGTCTAAAATCATATTCTGTATCGGCACTGATTTGAATTTTGTGTCATTGGTGACCATCTCTCCATTAATCCCTAGCACTGTCACACTATAATGAAGATACTATTTTTGGTTCTTTACTGGAGCTGCAGCCAAATAACTTGTATTCACTGAATATTCAAAGACATACCTCCTTAATTTGAACATTTCCACCTCCTCCCTCACCATGCATGCCAAGTTCATCTGAAGAAGGCATCATATGGCACCTGATGAAACGTCCAAACCTGAAACGTCACCCATCCCTTTTTCTCCAGGGATGCTGCCTGAGCCGCTGGGTTACTCCAGCACTTTGTGTCTTTCCTCAATCCCAAATTCATGTTACTGTGCATTCTAATTTTGGTAGTCTATATAATTTTTATTTTGGTAGTCCCACTACTCTCAAATAGTATGTGAGAATTGATGCCCCAATCTCAGCGATTATTCCATGGAAAAAAAAATGGAAGCATTTCACAATTATAGCCAATACCTACCAACACAACCCAAGCCAATACCTACCTCATTGGAGACCATCAGACTATTTTTGATCAGACTTTACTGGACTTTTTCATATAACCGTACACTTTGGATGGCTTTCAACAAAAGCTTTTCATTGTACCTCGGTAACACATAACAATAAACTAAACTCATATTTCTATTCACACTCCTGTTTAATCACATCCTCCACTCACTGCACAAGAGGATTGATTCTCCAATGGTAATGTCTGCATTTCCGCACTGCTCCCTCACCCCTTCCACCTCTCCAACCTAAACCACAACATTCCCACAGGACCAAATAGATTTTTTTAATCCAGCTTTCAGGGTGCAGCTCCTGGTTCCTGTAACTGAGG
The DNA here is from genome assembly GCF_028641065.1 of Leucoraja erinaceus. NCBI lineage: Eukaryota > Metazoa > Chordata > Chondrichthyes > Rajiformes > Rajidae > Leucoraja > Leucoraja erinaceus. The sequence continues at coordinate 43,473,657 of NC_073385.1, forward strand.
TTCAAAATGAGCAGACTGAACTACCTGCTTTATAACGAAGTACGGGACCCGACAACCCCATATCGGCAATCAGCAAAGTTTCTACCATGTTGGTACGAGGCTATCAGGACAAGCAACAGATTCTTGCAGGGTGTGGAGGTTGTATTCATTCGAAGAAATTTTGAAGGCAAGCAATTTCTGTCTGATTACTGCAGAAACTGGGCCTGGTTCTGTGCTCTATTCTGTGCTACTAATGCCTTTCTAATCTTAATATTTTACTAACTGCGGACACAAAGTCCGCTGTTCCCTCCACATCCGCACGAGGAAAGGGAGTGGGTCCTAAAAGGCAACACTTTCATCCTAAAACCAGGGATCTAGACTCTCCAGTTGGGACTGTTAGGGAAACAGTCAACATCAATCCCACTAAAATTCAATTTAAATTCTAACTGCAAGAGAGGATAAACCCTTCCTACTCTGCCTCTCTTGATAGAACAAATCTCTCACCCCAGGCCTCAATCTGGTCAATCTTTGCATGATCTTTAAAGGTTGAATTCATAAGTAGATCAAAGCTGTACACAGTACCCCAGGTGTCCTTTCTCCAAAACCCCTAAATAAATAACTTGCAACCCCACTGTACTTGAGTTTGAACTGATTGTTTCTTTGTCTGGTTTATCTGATCTGTTTGGATAGCATGCAAAACAAAGCTTCCCACTGTACCTCAGTACTCAGTGACAATAACAAATCTAAACATAAGCCACTCTATCCAGAATATAAAACAGGCTAGCATGTGGGGCAGCACAGTGCACAATGGTAGAGTTGTTGTCTTACCACATCAAAGACAGGTTCCATCCTCAGGTTCCATCCTGACTACGGGTGCTGTCTGTATGGAGTTTGTACATTCTGTGACTGCGTAGGTTTTCCCCGGAAGCTCCAGTTTCCTCCTACATTCCAAAGATAGACAGGTTTGTAGTTTAATTGGCTCGTGAAATTGTAAATTGTCCCTAGCCTGTAATTAGTCTATGGGTGATTGCTGGTCAGTCCAGTCTTGGTGGGCCGAAGAGCCTGTTTCCGCACTGTATCTCTAAAATCTAACATATAACAAAGATTTAGGATACCAATAGCTGTTAATTCATTGATAAAGATGCACAAATTACTCCACGCACCATTGTTCACAGTGCCATGCAGCACAGAAACAAGCCTTAAGGCACACCAAGCCTGCACCTACCATGAAGCACCCATCTATACTAAACCCTTTTGTGTTCTCCTCACATGCCCATCATCTACTCCAGGTTCCATCACTCACCTATGCACCTCTATCTAATTTACAGTGGTACAGTGGCCACAGTTTACATTGCCAGGAGTCAAGGATCTGATCTATAGGAAGCAGTTGAACAGGCTAGGACTCTATTCTTTGGAATGCAGGAGGATGAGGAGTGATGTTATGGAGGTGTATAAAATCATGAGATGACTAGATCAGGTAAATACACAGAGTCTCTTGCCCAGAGTAGGGGAATCGAGAACTAGATAACATATATTCAAGCGATATGGGGAAAAGGCAGGAACCGGGTACTGATTTTAGATGATCAGCCATGATCATATTGAATGGCTCGAAGGGGTGAGCCATTTTCCTGCACCTATTTTCTATGTTTCTATGTTTAAGGTGAGGGGGGAAAGAATTAATAGGAACTTGAGGGAAGACTTTTTTACACATAGGGTGGTGGGTGTATGGAACGAGCTGCCAGAGGAGGTAGTTGAGGCAGGTACTATTGCATGTTTAAGAAACATTTAGACAGATAAGGGTCTGTCCCACTGCGGTGACCTAATTCGCGAGTTTAGAAGAGTTTGCCCTCGACTCATACTCGCAGCATGGTCGACACGAGGTCCTAGGAAGTCTTTGTAACTCTCCTTCATGCTCGAGAGTAGTCTCCGCGTACTCGAGGCCTCAGCTAGGTCGTGGCGTTTTTTTCAACATGCTGAAAAATGCCCGCGGGTAAAAAAAGGTCGCCATGGTAAAAATTGATATATTTTTACTCGTAGGTTTAGTTGAGGTAGGTCATAGTAGGACGTAATGTTATTGTAGGTAATCTAAGGCAATCAAAGCTAATCGAAGGTAGTCGATGGTAAAGCTCGTTGAGAAAATAAAGGTAAGTAAACCGACCGGTGATATTAAATGCCCGCTAAACTTTATTAAAAGTTGTCTGGCTTCTTAAAAGTGTCTCCACTCCTTCTCCCCCCTTCCCTTCTCCCCCCTTCACTGGGACTCGTGTTGATGGCGCATGTTGGTCGGTGTGGAGCAAGTTGGGCTGATGGGCCTATTTGCTATGACTATGAGTTAACCTACCTTCCAACACATCTTTGGGATATGGGATGAAACCTGAGTACCCAGAGGAAATCCACACGATCACAGGGAGAGATTGCTACTCTACACAAATCAATCAAGTCAAGTCAATTTTATTTCTATAGCACATTTAAAAACAACTCACATTGACCAAAGTGGTTTACATCAGTGCAGGTACTTACATGCTACACACAATGGTACGTAGATCTAACAGTACATACATAAATACCTACATACAGTGCTTCCTCAGAGGACCTCAAGAAACGTTTGTGAGTAGAAATAGGTTCTAAGTCCAGACTAACATCTACACAGGCTTCAGAATTGAAGTCCAGTCGCTGCTACTATGAGGCAGCAGCTCTACACACTGTTCCAGACACGGGGAGAATATGCAAACTCCTCACAGACAGCACCAGAAGTCAGGATTGAACATGGCTGGATGACTTGTGAAAGACCAGCTTTACCACCTGTGCCACACAAATACTAGTATCTGAGCTTACAAAATGTATTTTCTTTGCCAATTCTTCTTACCATAGTAGACAATCCAAAGATAGACACAAATGCTGAAATGACTCAGTGAACCAGGCAGTATCTCTGGGGGAAAATTATGTTGATAAATATGCTGATGAAAATGTGTGATGTTTTGGGTCTTCAGACTGATTGTAGTGGGAGGGAGGACTTGGGGAAACTAGAAACAAGAGTAGAAAAAACAGGACAAATGGTGACTGGCAACATATGACCTCGGACAAGGAAGTTCCCTCATAGGCTAATGTGGAAACAAAGAACTGCAGATGCTGGTTTATACCAAAGATGGACAAAAAGTGCTGGAGTAACTCAGCGAGTCTGGTAGCATCTCTGGAGAAAAAGGATGAACAATGTTTTGGGTCAGGATCCTTCTTCAAACTAAAGAACATCTTGCTATATTTAACATACCACGTTCTTGCTCCTGCATATGAGCTGTCAAGATCTGTTTTCAGCCTCTTTGAATTCTTCTTCCATATATTTTTCCTGGTTTCATTTGCAAGCAAACTTTGATCCAATGCCCTTGTAGAGTCAATACTAGAGATTGAACATAACTGAGGTCCTAACACTGCTGTTCATAGTTCAGGGCTCCCCAGGTTACGGATGGTTTGTGTTATGCATATCCGACTTCATACAAACCTTCCGATACAAGTCAATAGGTTTTTTTCAGTAATAATAATCCCAGGTTATCCTATCTCTGCTTTTAGGTTTTGGTTTATTACTGTTAAGTGTACTGAGATACCGTGATACGCTTTGTTTTGCATGATATCCAGTCAAATCAGATAATACTATGCATAAATACAACCAAGCCAAACTCAAGTAAAATAGGTCTAGATTTACAGGGAGAAAAGAGATATAAAAGAGCAGGGCAATTGTATTGGATTCCAGTAGATCCTCTTCTGAGACCAGCCACTAAGAGTTGCCGTGCTCCAGTTCAGTTTAGTTTATTGTCACATGTACCGAGGTAAAGTGAAAAGCTTTTTGTTGCGTGCTAACCAGTTAGCAGAAACCCAATATATGATTACAATCGATCCATTTACAGTGTATAGCTTTGTGCCATCTTGGGTGTTTACTTGTGACAAGTAGGACCCCTCAGTACATTTATCTGGTGATAGTTCAGGCAGCCTTGTCACGCAGTCGGTATCTTCCACTCTGCACCTGCCGTTTGCATTGATCTCAGCACTGTGACCCCCATAACATCACTGAGCTTTGGCACACTTGGGCCCAGCAGCTCGTGGAACCTACATCTGTGGATTTCCTGCCTTCACCCACAATAGTTCAATGATCTCCATGTCAGACTTTCTGCTTCCTCCCTAAACCAGATCTGATCCTAGATCTCATGTGAGTTCATGTGGGTCAAAAGGAGGTCACAAAATCAAGGGGAAATGGTGACATGTATATTTGAATACAATATTTACTTTAGTTTAGAAATACAGCACTGTAAAAGGCCGTTCGGCCCTCCGAGCACACGCTGACCAACGATACACTAGTTCTATCCTCCACAATAGGTACAATTTACAGAAGCCAATTGACTGGCAAACCTGCTTGTCTTTGGGATGTGGGAGAATATCACCCATCCTTTTTCTCCGAAGATTAAGCCTGCCCTGCTGAGTTATTCTGGTGCCTTGTGTCTATCTTCAGTTTGTAAGTTAATTGGCTTTGGTACAAATTGTAAATTGTCACTAGTGTGCTAGTGTACAGGGTGATCGCTGATCGGCAATGACTTGGTAGACCGAAGGTTCTGCTTTCACAATGTATCTCTAAAGTCTAAAGGGTCAAACTGTTGATCCCGGAGAAGATAGAAATATTAAAAACATAGTTGAAGAAGGGTCACTACCCAAAACATCACCATATTTTCTCCTGAGATGCTGCCTGATCAACTGAGTTACTCCAGCACCTTGTGTATTTTTTTGTAGATCAGCATTTGCATTTCCTTGTGACTACTTAGAAACATAGTTAATGCAAGATATCACCCATTGTGGATCTGATGTATTTCCTGAATTAAGTCATTTTAAAGCTGCGGAGGGGAATGGAATAGAGGATCCAGCCTTTGCGTTAAACAGTGAAATTTGAAAGCTCTTTTCGGGTAATGAAGCTTTGGAACACTTGCAGAGATAGTGGATGCTGAGTCAGGTGAAAATTTCATCAGAGCATAATAGGTTTCTCTATCAAAGGATATTGAGGAAAGATGGGTATATCAACCTGAGGTCTGACCTAATTGAATGGTGGAATGGTTGGGAAAACAGGATGGAATGGGCTGTTCTTTTATTATTAAATCTAAATATCAACAACAAACACCACCTAAACCCTAAACTATCAACTGGCTTGGTTGCAAAAGGGACTTCAGTCCTTGTTTTGTTTTTGTAATATATCACGTTTTTTAAAATTAATCGAACGTTTAAACATTTGTTTATTGTATTACCTGTTGAGTACTGTATTTACAAACCTGTTGTGGTGCTGCTGCAAGTAAGAATTTCATTGTTCCATTCTGGTATATACAGCAATAAAACTGGATTCTTGACTGTTAGCTAATCTTTGCCAACTCTGCCATTGGTGAATTCTGACAGGAACCTGGATTCTGCAAAAGTTGTGGTACTTTGCACGGTTTAATTATATGTAAGAACCGTTCACTGTTTTGAGCACGAGAGTCTGCTAACGAAACACCGCGCAATATGCATCTGAAAGCAAAGGTGACACAATTAACTCATGCTGCGTTTCACACAGAAGTCATTGGGCACCCTTGTGAATTCACTTTGTGCCTATATTCTGACACCACAACCCGAGCAGGTCTGTAATGTTTGAGCATGATTGGTGAAAAGCTCTGACATTCGTCGGAGGAGACACCCGAAGACCTTGGAGGATTACAGAGCAGTTCTGGGCTCGAGGGCTCATGCCAAGTATGGAACATCATGATGTGGGTGGCAGCGGTTATGGGTATCTGGCTGACTGTCAACAGTTTTGACAGAGCGGCAGGGGTGACTGAATGAGTGTAGTCATCCCAAGAGAAGACTAGATATGTGCTCTGTGGAGACACTACCTCTGCAATCCTTAGACTTTAGACTTTAGAGATACAGCACGGAAACAGGCCCTTTGGCCCGACCAACGATCACACACCAAAACAATAAGGTACATCCAAACTTCTTCCGACTCGTTACTATAATCTTCATCGAACTCTCCAACTTATCGCTTTAAACATTAGAAAACTCCTCGTGTCTCCGTCACACATCGCACGGTCGAAGGGTAAACCTATTCCATGCTCCTCCAAACTAAAACTAATAACTAAGCTTCTGTGCAAGATACATATCTCCAAACACACACAAAAATACGTCATAAACCCCAACCACAATATAATGGGCAGTCTAAAATTTAAAGGCACATGCCATCATCAATGGCATGCAAAACAAGCCAAATGACCACTACACCAAATACCATACACCAGCATTAGCCTTCACACATTGGACAATTTTACACATTTTCTTTACCAAAGCAGATTAACCTACACACCTGCATGCCTTTGGAGTGTGGGACGAAACTGAGCACCCGGAGAAAACCCACAGGGTCACAGGAAGAACGTACAAACTCTGAGCAGACAGCATCCATAGTCAGGATCAAACCTGGGTCTCTGGCGCTGTAAGGCAGCAACTCCAGTGATGCACCACTGCACCGCCCCCAAGATAGCTGAACAGCAATGAGAGCTCACAGGTCCTCATGCACTGTGTAATATATCATGATTATGGCAGCAATTTAAGATCCATGCCAGCACTTGTGCCTTGCATGTGCCCTAACAGAAGCTGTGGCATCAGCCCCAAAACTGCACTATCATGGTGGAGGTTTGCATACCCGAACTGAGTTGATCATGACGTGTGTACTGGGAAGGAAGGGTGTCTAAAAACCCGGTGCCCTGTTTTACTGGATGAATTTGCTGGTAACCTTGTTAGTCATGCAGAAACACGGAACTGCAGATATGGTTTTACAGAAAAGGACACAGTGCCAGAGTAACTCAGCGAGCCAAGCAGCATCTCTGGAGAACATGGATAGGTGATGTTTCAGGTTGGGACCCTTCTTCAGACTGATTGTGGAGGAGTGGGGCGTAGAGAAAGCTGGAAGAGGAGAGAGGCAGGACAAAGCGTGGCAGGTAACAGGTGGACACAGCTCAGAGTGGAGACTTTTGATAGGCAGATGGTTGAAACAAAGGCCCGAGATTAAAACAATGTGTGAGACAAAAAGATTGAAGAGTTGCAAATTGTGAAGCCAGAGGACCGAATGTGAGTGGAGGGGGGATGGGGGGAGGGATAGGTGTTGGCTTTCATAGCAAGAGGATTTGAGTATAGGAGCAGGGAGGTTCTACTGCAGTTGTACAGGGTCTTGGTGAGACCACACCTGGAGTATTGCGTGCAGTTTTGGTCTCCAAATCTGAGGAAGGACATTATTGCCATAGAGGGAGTGCAGAGAAGGTTCACCAGGCTGATTCATGGGATGTCAGGACTGTCTTATGAAGAAAGACTGGATAGACTTGGTTTATACTCTCTTGAATTTAGGAGATTGAGAGGGGATCTTATAGAAACTTACAAAATTCTTAAGGGGTTGGACAGGCTAGATGCAGGAAGATTGTTCCCGATGTTGGGGAAGTCCAGGACAAGGGGTCACAGCTTAAGGATAAGGGGGAAATCCTTTAAAACCCGAGATGAGGAGAACTTTTTTCACACAGAGAGTGGTGAATCTCTGGAACTCTCTGCCACAGAGGGTAGTTGAGGCCAGTTCATTGGCTATATTTAAGAGGGAGTTAAATGTGGCCCTTGTGGCCAAGGGGATCAGAGGGTATGGAGAAAAGGCAGGTACGGGATACTGAGTTGGATGATCAGCCATGATCATATTAAATGGTGGTGCAGGCTCGAAGGGCCGAATGGCCTACTCCTGCACCTAATTTCTATGTTTCTATGTTTCTATGTGAGTCCAGGTAAGCACAGGAAAGGAAGGTCAAAGAAAGGGGAGGTGTGGGGAAGAAAAGGAGGGGGGGGGGGTGCTGTTCGAGGTTACCTAAAATTGGAGAATTCAATGTTCATACCATTGGTTTGTAAGCTACCCAAGCAGAATATGAGGTGCAGTTCTTCCAGTTTGCATGTGGCCTCACTCTGGCAATAGAGGAAGCCTAGGACAGAATGGTCAGTGTGAGGATGGGAAGGGGAGTTAAAGTGATTAGCAAGAGGGAGATCCAGTCGGCCTTGGCGGACTGGGTTCAAGTTTTCGGCAAAACATTGTTTACCATCTAAGTGTTAGAGATCAAATTACTCATGAAAATCTCTAATGAAATGCAGTTTGCTAATGAGAAACAAAGTCTCTATGAAAGACTGCAATATCTGATAACTGCTAATTAGAATTAGACAGAGCACAGGATAAATCACTTGTCCTTCCTACTGACTTGCTTTCTTTTATGCTCCAATGTCTGTCCTTTCTGAGAAATATAGACCCATTTGCAGGCATTTGTTGTGCGTAAGCAAAACACAGAAGCAATTTTCCACAGGATACAATGGTGGCACAGTGGTGCAGCGGTAGAATTGCTTCCTTACAGTGCCAGATTCTGACCTCCGGTGTTGTCTGTATGGAGTTTGTTCGTTCTACCTGTGACTGCGTGGGTTTTCTCCGGGTGCTCCAGTTTCCTCCCACACTCCAAAGAGGCACAGGTTTGTAGGTTAATTGGCTTCTGAAATATCCCTAGTGTGTGGGATAGAACTAGTGTATGGGTGATCTCTGGTCGGTGCAGACTCAGTGGGCCGAAGGGCCTGTTTCTACGCTATATCTCCAAACTAAACTAAACATTGCTCTAATGATATTTTCCGTTTGTCTGGCTCCCATTGGGAAATTGACTGGAGCATTTCCACATGATTTCCTTTGTAGCGATGTTGTTACCTGTGAGCAGGTGGATGACTGCAAAATCATCACATGTACCGTGGCAATTACTTTGATTGCCAAATTAAGTTGCAATAAGCTGCAATGTACACCCATTATTTATTACATACAAGCAACACAAAGAACAAGCACCACAGCTAATCGCCTAGTAGCAATGAGTTGAAGGCTCTCCCCCTGCGTGGCAACATTTCACTCACAGCATCTACCAGACTCACTTTGCTATGTTTGGTTCATATGGAGATATATCACTGTGTGTGTTCCCTTGATAATCGCAGCATCTTGGTGTAAACGCTGTCTTGTCTGCCAGAGTTATTTGCCCATAGTCCGCAATGGTGTGGTTCTCAACCAGTTAACTAGATGTCATGGGGAGTGGGGACGTTATTTTGTTATAAAAAATGATATTTTGTCTGAAATATTTTAATTTCAGAATTAAAAAGATATTCGAAAACAATTCCGACATTCTCAGCAGCAGTACATACATTCATTAGCATTGTATTTGGTATTGTTCACAAAAACTGTAGTTATGCCACTCCTGTAGCCCCCTGGGGTGATATCCCATAGAGGAGGAGCCATCTTGGGGAGCGGCTGCTAACCAGCAGCCGTCCGTTTAATTCACTTTTTTTTTGAAGTTTTTAGTAAGTCCTGTGCTTCGTCTGTTGGAGAAATGGACTTTTTAATGTGGGGGGAAGGGGGTAATTATACTTCTAGGTCCCTACCTGGTCGGTGAGGCAGCTTTTTCTCCGGGCTGCCCCGTCGACCCGTCCTCATGGCCTACCAGCGGGCGTGGAGCGCCGTTTCCTGGCGGGGACCGCCCAGCACCTCGGCTTCGGTGGCGGCACAGCGTTGGAGCGCTATCGCGGGGCAGAGCGGGCGATGCCTTGCCTGGGTCGCCACGCTGGATCGACACGCTGGAGCTCCGGTGAGCTGTGACCGCCGAGATCAACACCTCCGGGCTGCGGGTCTGCGGAGCGGAGTGGGCGGCGCCGACTCTAACATCGGGAGCCTGGGAGCTCCAACCCGGCGCGGCCTTGTCGGCTTCCGAAGCCGCGGTCCCCAGCTAGGAAGTGGCCGTTCCAGGTGGCCCAGCCGCTGAGAGGACTCTCCCGACGCCGGGGCAACAGCACCCGGCCAGAACGGCCAGGAACATCGGGCCTCGGTAGAGGCTATAGCGGTGGCCTCAATAGGCCTGACTTTGGGAGAACTGGAGATGGGGACTGGACATTGTGCCTTCCCCCACAGTGGTAACCATTGTGGGGGGATGATTTTTTTGTGTGTAAGTTAATATGTTAGTCTGTGTCCAAGATGGCTGTCGGAAGGGAGAGTGGACGCTGGCGCGCTTTAGCTGCCGCTGCTCTCTCTTCACATTGTGTTTTTTGATTTTTTGTCTTTGGAGCAATTTCTGTCTTTAATTTGTGTATTGGTGATGTCCATATTATTTATTTTACTCCGACTATATGTTTTTTCTCTTTTGTTAACTTCTGTAAGGTGTCCTTGAGACTTTGAAAGGCGCCCGCAAATAAAATTTATTATTATCATTATTATTATATCGCTTCCCCTATCTGAGGGGTGTCTCCACCACACCCCAGGCCACACATTCGAATGTGCCACATTGCAGCCTTTTCTGAAGTTACTCAGTGGCTGCCATGGAGAGGTTCGTGAAGGACTTGCTGTCTTCAACACAGCAAACAAGTGGCATCCCTGAGCCCTGCTTGCAGCTTCTGTGAAGACCCAGTCAGATGATGTTGGAGTGTATAGATCAGTGTTTAAAATATCATAATGCTATGTTCAGCTTATCTTAGCCCAATGTTGCAATTTTTCTTTGCGGAAGAAATGATGAGGTCCAATGGGCATGAGCACATGTTTGGCACAGCAAAAGGAGATGAATTTGGGCCAACATTGAAGGAGAGCATAATAGTCAGAAAGTCTTAAGACTTTGGGACACCACTGTGGAGCAGCGGCAGAGATTCGGGTTTGATCTGACTATGGGGATCTGTCCATCTCCAATTAATATTGGAATATTTCTATTCCAAGGGTAGACATTCAGAATCCTTTTCTGAGGGTGGAAATGTCATATATGAGAGGGCATAGGTTTCAGGTGATGGAGTAACATAGAAACATAGAAACATGGAAAATAGGTGCAGGAGGAGGCCATTCGGCCCTTCGATCCAGCACCGCCATTCATTGTGATCATGGCTGATCATCCCCAATCAATAACCCGTGCCTGCCTTCTCCCCATATCACTTGATTCCACTAGCCCCTAGAGCTCTATCTAACTCTCTCTTAAATCCATCCAATGACTTGGCCTCCACTGCCCTCTGTTGCAGGGAATTCCACAAATTCACAACACTCTGGGTGAAAAAGTTTTTTCTCACCTCAGTCTTAAATGGCTTCCCCTTTATTCTAAGACTATGGTCCCTGGTTCTGGACTCATCTAACATTGGGAACATTTTTCCTGCATCTAGCTTGTCCAGTCCTTTTATAATTTCACAGTGCATTCAGAAAGTATTCAGATCCCTTCACTTTTTCCACATTTTGTTAAATTCTTTTTTTTTTATCAGCAATCTACACACAATAGCCCACAATAAAAAAGTGAAAACAGGTGTTTAGAAATTTTTGCAAAATAATTAAAAATAAATAACTGAAATATCACATTTACATAAGTATTCAGACCGTTTACTCAGTACTTTATTGAGACACCTTTGGCAGTGATTACAGCCTCAAGTCTTCTTGGGTATCACGCTACAAGCTTGGCACACCTGTATTTGGGTAATTTATCCCATTCTTCTCTGCAGATCCTCTCAAGCTCTGTCAGGTTGGATGGGGAGTGTTGATGCACAGCTATTTTCAGGTCCCTCCAGAGATGTTCGATCGGGTTCAAGTCCGGGCTCTGGCTGGGCCACTTATGGACATTCACAGACTTGTCACAAAGCCACTCCTGCGTTGTCTTGGATGTGAGCTTTAGGTCGTTGTCCTGTTGGGAGGTGAACGTCTGCCCCAGTCCGAGGTCCTGAACGCTCTGGAGCAGGTTTTCATCAAGGATCTCTCTATACTTTGCTCCGTTCATCTTTTACCTCGATCCTGACCTAACTTCTCTCCCAGTTCCTGCTGCTGAAAAAACTGCGTCTTCCTATGCCCAGCATGATGCTGCCACCACCATGACAAACCAGATCACCGTAGATATCGTTGGTATTGGCCCCAGGTGATGAGCAGTGATCTCTCTATACCTGTTTTCCTCCAGACGTGACACTTGGCATTCAGGCCAAAGAGTACAATCTTGGTTTCATCAGGCCAGGGAACCTTGTTTAGGTGTCTTTTGGCAAACTCCAAGTGGGCTGTCATGTGCCTTTTACTGAGGAGTGGCTTCTGTCTGGCCACTCTACAATAAAGGCCTGATTGGCAGAGTGCTGCAGATATAGTTGTCCTTCTGGAAGTTTCTCCCATCTCCACAGAGGAACTCTGGAGCTCTGTCAGAGTGACCATCGGGTTCTTGGTCATCTCCCTGAATATGTTAGTAAGTCTCTATCCTAAGGCCCTTCTCCCCCAATTGCACAGTTTGGCCAGGCTCTATGAAGAGTCCTGGTGGTTTCAAAGTTCTATGTATGAATGACGGAGGCCACTGTGCTCTTCGGGATCTGCAACGCTCCAAAAAATGTTTTATACCCTTCCCCAGATCTGTGTCTCAACACAATCCTGTCTCGGAGGTCTACAGACAATTCCTTCGTCTTCATGGCTTGTTTTTCGCTCTGACATGCACTGTCAACTGTGGGACCTTATATAGACAGGTGTGTGCCTTTCCAAATCATGTACAATCAATTTAATTTATCACTTGTAGACTCCTATCAAGTTGTAGAAACATCTCAAGGATAATCAATGGAAACACAATGCAGCAAAGCTCAATTTTGAGAGTCACAGCAAAGGGTCTGAATACTTACGTAAATGTGATATTTCAGTTATTTATTTTTAATTATTTTGCAATGATTACTAAACACCTGTTTTCGCTTTTATATTATGAGGTATTGTGCGTAGATTGATGATTTTAAAAAATGACTAACCAATTTTAAAATAAGGCTGTAATGTAACAAAATGTGGAAAAAGTGAAGGGGTCTGAATACTTTCTCAATGCACTGTATATGTTTCTATAAGATCCCCCCTCATCCTTCTAATCTCCAGTGAATACAAGCCTAGTCTTTTCAATCTTTCTTCATATGACAGTCCCGCCATCCCAGGGATCAATCTCGTGAACCTACGCTGCACTGCCTCAATCACAAGGATGTCCTTCCTCAAATTAGGAGACCAAAACTGTACACAATACTCCAGATGTGGTCTCACCAGAGCCCTATACAACTGCAGAGGAACCTCTGTACTCCTATACTGAAATCCTTTTGTTAGGAAGGCCAACATTCCACTAGCTTTCTTCACTCCAACTTTCAATGACTGGTGTACAAGGACGCCCAGGTCTCACTGCACCTCATCCTTACCTAACCAAACCCCATTGAGATAATAATCTGCCCCATTGTTTTTGCCACCAAAGTGGATAACCTCACATTTATCTATATTATACTGCATCTGCCACGCATCTGCCCACTCTCTCAACCTGTCCAGGTCAACCTGCAACCTCCTAACATCCTCTTCACAGTTCACACTGCCACCCAGCTTTGTGTCATCTGCAAACTTGCTAGTGTTGCTCCTAATTCCCTCTTCCAAATCATTAATATACATGGTAAACAGTTGCGGCCAAACACCGGGCCATGCGGCACCCGTTCACTCCTACTCTTTGCTTCCTGTCTGCCAATCAATTTTCTATCCATGTCAACACCCTACCCCCAATACACTATGCTCTAATTTTAGTCACCAGTCTCCCATGCGGGACCTTATCAAAGGCTTTCTGAAAGTCTAGATACACTACATCCACTGGCTCCCCTTCATCCATTTTACTTGTCACATCTTTAAAAAATTCCAGAAGATTAGTCAAGCATGATTTCCCTTTCATAAATCCATGTTGACTTGGACTAATCCTTTTACTGCTATCCAAATGCCCCATTACTACCTCTTTAATAATTGACTCTAGCATCTTTCCCACCACCGAAGTCAGGCTAACTGGTCTGTAATTCCCCGTTTACTCTCTCGCTCCTTTTTTGAAAAGTGGAATAATATTAGCTATCCTGCAATCTACAGGAACTGATCCTGAATCTATTGAACATTAGAAAATTATCACCAATGCGTCCACTATTTCTAAAGCCACCTCCCTGAGGACGCTGGGATGCAGACCATCAGGCCCAGGGGATTTATCATCCTTGAGTCCCATTAGCCTACCCAATACTATTTCTCACCTAATGAACATTTCTTTCAGTTCCTCTACCCCCTTAGATCCTCTGTCCTCCAGTACATCTGGGAGATGGTTTGTGTCTTCCTTAGTGAAGACAGATCCGAAGTACCTGTTCAACTCTTCTGCCATTTCCTTGTTACCCATAATAATTTCACCCGTGTCTGCCTTCAAGGGACCCACATTTGACTTTGCTACTCTTTTTCCCTTAACATATCTAAAGAAGCTTTTACTGTCCTTCTTTATATTCCTGGCCAGCTTCCCCTCGTACTTCATCTTTTCAGCCCGTATTGCCCGTTTTGTTTCCTTCTGTTGTCCCATGAAAGTTTCCCAATCCTCTGGCTTCTGGCTACTCTTTGCTGTGTTATACATCTTTTCTTTTAGTTTTATTCAATCCCTAACTTCTCTTGGCAGCCACGGTTGCCTCTTACTCCCCTTAGAATCCTTCTTCCTTTTTGGAATGAAATGATCCTGCGTCTTCCGGATTATGCCCAGAAATTCCTGCCATTCCTGTTCCACTGTCATTCCTGCTAGGATCCCTTTCCAGTCTAAGGATTGGACAAACCAGATGCCAGAAAGGTGTTCCCAATGTTGGAGGAGTCCAGAACCAGGGACCATAGTCTAAGTATAGAGGGGAGGCCATTTAAAACTAAGATTTAAAAAAATGTTTTCACCCAGAGAATTGTGAATTTGTGGAATTCTCTGCCACAGAAGGCAGTTGAGGTTAATTCACTGGAAGAATTTAAAAGAGAGTTAGATAGAGCTCTAGGGGCTAGCAGAGTCAAGGGGTATGGGGTGAAGGCAGGCCTGAGTTACTGATTGTGGATGATCAGCCATGATCACAATGAATGGCGGTGTTGGCTCAAAGGGCCTAATGGCCTCCTCCTGCACCTATTTTCTACGTTTCTATGAGAAGAAAACTAGAGGTATCAAGAGGTACAAAGAACTCTCGTCGGAGAAAGGATAAGAAAACAGGTAGGCATACCGTGAGGAGGTTCTACAGTGGAGCAAACTAATTTTGTAGGAAGGAACTGCAGATGCCGGTTTACACCAAAGATAGATGCAAAATGAATGTTGGTTCATTCCAGTATACTTAATCATTCTGTTTTCATTTTCATTTTGAAGAAAAAAATGCCAAGGTGAATTAGAGACAGCACATTTGCTCGGCTGGCAGAATTGCTGCTTTGCAGTGCCAGAGACCTGGGTTTCGAGCATGACATCGGGTGTTTGTGTGGAATTTGCACATTCACCATGTGATTGTGTGGGTGTTTCCTCCGGGTGCTCCGGTTTCCTCCCACGTCCCAAAGACATGCAGGTTGTCAGGTTAATTGGCCTCTGTAAATTGCCCAGAGAGTGAAGAGAAGGGCTGAGAAAATAGGATAACATAAAACTGATGTGAACGGGCGATCGATGATCAGAGTGGACTCGGTGGACTGAATGGCCTGTTTCCATGTGCTATCTCTGTTCATTAATTATAGGGGCAGAATTAGGCCATTCAGCCCATCTAGCCTACTCCGCTATTCAATCATGACTGATCAATCATTCCCTCTCAATCCATTCCCCTGCCTTCTCCCCATAAACCCCTGACACCTTTACTAAACAAGACACATTCTTTCTAAACTAAAGTAAACAATCTAAACACAGGAACTTCAATGAACAGCATTGACAACATGCAGCTCTTTAAAATATATAGGCAAATGGACAAAAGATTATGAAAGATGGTAGATATTGGGGAACATTTCAGGGCAGGGATTTTACAGCTGAAGGTACAGCTCTTGTTGATGGTGTCACTAGATTCAAGAATACATCTTCTTCCACTTGCGTATGGCATGCACAGCCTAATGTTGCTCTTTGATCTTATTTGATTCTGCATGCCGGGTTGATTGCATTAGTCGAAACAGGGCTGACCACATGGTTGCAATCTTCCACCCCAAGAATACATAAGAAGGCAGAATGTATTGCTTCAAGTTGTTTTCTGAAACGTCAAACCAGTTTCCTTCTAAAAACCAAGATAAAACAGAGATGCTGAAAATTGAAATCTATCTATCTATCTATATCTATCTAATCTATCTATCTATCTATCTATCTATCTATCTATCTATCTATCTATCTATCTATCTATCTATCTATCTATCTATCTTCCTGCAACAACGCCAAAATGGTACATGATAGCCTAACATTTTTGCACCTCCTTACTCACCATTATTCCATGGTCTTTTTTTGTCAAGTTTCATTCAGATTGATGTTATATTTCACAGGTTATTGACATTTAAAAGTTTACAAGTGGGAAGGATTGATTGGCATTTACAAAAATGATTCCAGAACTTTCCTCCGATGCCCCCCCCCCCCCCCCCCCCCCCCCCCACCACCTGGGAAGTATTGGTTGACTCCGGGGTGCATTATAGCCGATGACGCCCCCAATGTCGAGTCCATTCATTGGCTCCGGGGAGCGCAGACGCTGCCCCCCAACGTTTTACCAAAAAAGATTCCAAAACCTTCCTCTGACGCCATCCCCGGGTGAGTGGTGTATTATTGCGTTGGGGGAACGGGGCCCAACGAGTCCCACTTGGGCTGGTAAATATTACTAAAAGTCTTATCCTATATCTATTGATCTATCTAACTATGTGATTATCTGTGATCTGGGACCTACGCCAAAACGGTACACGATAGCGCTAAAATATTTGCACCACCTTTGCCCCGTGGTCGTTTGTATAAAGGTTCGGTGACATTTATGTTATATTTCACAAGTTATTGACATTTACAAGTTTAAGAAAACCCATTTTGAGAAAAATAACGACAGTTGATTTGAGATTCTGGCAGATAGCAGCTACAACGTCACAATGGGATCTCACAGTCCTCCAATCACAATGGGATCTCATTTACATATGCTGCCGTAAACATTCCGTCACCCGACAATGACATCACAATGGGATCTCTGCTGCCAACCAACAGTGTTGGGATAAGCTCCAGCCAGTGCAATGAGAGATTTCTTACATTGTTGTAGGGAAAGGTACAGACAGGGGAGGGGGCAGCGGCAGAGTTGAGGGCTGTACTCATGCCCAATTCCAGGGCCTGGGCCAAGGTGTATCAGTGCCTCGGGGGCCGACTGGCTGCCGCCTTCCTACAGCACAGCCTCCAGCTTTCTGCTCTGCGAGCAGCTCTGGCTCGGCTGCCCGCCACCCTCACCCCGCCCCCGGGCACACGAGCGCTTCGGTCCATGGGTGCTTCGGCCACCTACAGCCAGGGCTGGGCTGAGTTCGAGAACCAGGCCAGGTTCCAGGCCCTGGCGCTGCTCTGCAGGTAATGGGAGTGAGGGAAGGAGAATAAGGGAAATGGAGGGAAGGAGATGGGGGTGGTAGGGGGGAGGGGGGGGGGGGGGGGGGGAAGAAGAAAGGAAGAGGAGGAGCCAGAGGGCTGAGCCCCGCTGTCTACCTGCTGGCGAGGGACACACGGGTACCGGGGACAGGCGGCGCTCCAGTGGCTCCTGCCCGCAGGCGCGGACACCGGGAGCGGCCCTAACGCACCGGAACGTTACATGGAGAGAGGGAGAGCTGGAGCCCGGCCCACAACATGGAGGGAGGGGGAAGGGAGAGGGAAAGAGGGATGAGGGAGGGAAGGGGGAGAGAGGGATGAGGGAGGGATGGGGAGAGAGGGATGAGGGGAGGGATGGGGAGAGAGGGATGAGGGAGGGATGGGAGAGAGGAGAGGGGAGGGAGGGAGGGAGGAGAGGGGGATGAGGGAGGGATGGGGAGAGGGAGGGATGAGGGAGGGATGGGGAGAGGGAGGGATGAGGGAGGGATGGGGAGAGAGGGGTTGAGTGAGGGAGGGGGAGAGAGGGAGGTAGGGTGGAGAGGGAGGGAGGGTGGGGAGGGAGGGAGGGGGAAATGAGTGGGGAGGGAGTGGGGTAGAGGGATGGTGGAGTGCAGGGTGGTAGGAATGGAGGGGGAAATCTCTCCCACAGTAGGGGTGATCTCCCCTACTTTGAATAAACTCCCTATAACGAGAGCCGAAGGACAGAGTGTGGAGGAGAAATAGTCAGGGTGCTAGCACTGACCCAAAGCCAATACTCTCTGGAAAGGAGAGATGCGGAGAGGAGAGGTGCGGAGAGGAGAGGAGAGGAGAGGCGAGAGGAGGGGAGGACAGGAGAAGAGAGGCGAAGGGAGAAGGGAAGAGAGGGGCAGAGAGGAGAGGAGAGGAGGGGTGCAGAGAGGAGAGGGGAGGGGAAGACAGGAGAGGAGAAGGTAGGAGAGGAGAGAAGAGGGGTGGAGAGGGGAGGAGAAGGGAGGAGAGGGAAATGCCTTTATAAACACATAATTGGAACAAACAAGTTTGTGTACATACTGTACATTAAAAAAATACCAGGTCTGCTTGAATAAAACTTTATTTCAAATCATTGGAGATTAAGAAAGAAATGTCATTTTTTAGATACAATTTTAATCAAAATGAAAAATACTTCAAAAATCTGGGCTATTTAGGGTTGCCTTTGCCTATTTTCACATCACCATTTTAATCTACTTCCCAACGGCTCCGCGGGTCGTATAGGTTTGAACCAGGAATAATGGTCATATTCCAATAACACTTTTTCTGAAGACAGAACCTGTATATGTGCGTTTGCTGATTTCTTAATGGGAGACCTTTTTGATGTAATACTTCCGTGTAACAGGGACTCTCATCTTGTTTGTTTGTATATATATTTGTTTGTTTGTTCCCGAAACTCCACTAAAATGGAACACGATTTTAGGCCCACCTTACTCACCATTGTCCTGCGATGTGAACTATCAAGTTTCGTTCAGATTGATGTTATATTTTAAAAGTTATTGACATATAAATCTTAAATAATTTAAAGCAGTGCCCCCATTTGCCTGTGCGTCTGTGCATTTGGGGGCCAGCCACTACATAACCATCCCCACGCACGTGCGCACTGGGCCCAGTACCCACGTGTGTGCAGTTGGGGCCTTTGCCAAATTTCAGATCGCCATTTTTTTTTTCCTTTCACCTGTATTTGCCTGGCCTCACAACGGGGACGGCTCCACGGGCAAGTTTTGATCTATTTTACAAATGTCTTCACTTTATTAACTTTAACTTAATTTCTGCCGTCTATGGCACAAATTTGAAAGCGGTAGTCGCGCCTGCGCATTGCGGGTCCGTCAACCACACATGCGTAGTTTGTTCAAATATTGCAATAGTTGAACAGGAACCAATGGGTCCGCACTTGGTCTAGTAATAAATTAAAATTAAAACACACACACACACACACACACACACACACACACACACACACACACACACACACACACACACATATATATATACACACACATAAAACAAACAAACAATAATAGTGCAAAAGACAAAACCAAATGGGCCACAAATCTATATAGATCATAGATTCTTTGGTGGTAGTGTTTAACGTGTCTCCTTGAATGACATGAAATGGCCCAAAATAAATTATTTTCTGCCCTACAATGCTGGAAAAAACTATATGTAATTCTATTTAGAAACAACAAATTGCAGATGCTGGTTTACAAAAGATATAAACAAAGAATGTATGTTGCCCAGGGACTTAGGAGACTGCAGATGCTGGTATCTGGATTAAAAATAAAGAATGGAGAAACAAGGAACTGCAGTTGCTGGTTTGCACAAAAGGACGCAAAGTGCAGGAGTACCTCAGGGGGTCAGGCATCATCTCTGGAGAACATGGATAGGTGACATTTTGGGTCAGGACCCTTCTTCAATCTCAATTCTTTTTTCTCAGCAGTGTCTTCTGCTAAAGATTAGTTCTGCGTTGCAATCAAAGCTCCCAACGGCAACCTCAAATCTATAAGGAGTGTCTGTCAAAACTCTGCTGCCACCTTTTCCCCCCACCATCCACAAATATATAAACAAAAGCTATTCCAGGCTGAAATTCTAATTAAAGATGGTCATGTCAAAATCGATGTGCGTTTTCAATAATGCAAGCAACAAAGCTGTCAGTTAAATGTGATCATTCACAATTCATTTTACTTTTAGCAATATAATCATTTTATTAATATTTATCTTATTAATCTATAGATAAATTTGGTGATAATTGATGATCGTAGCACTAAATATATTTTCTGATCCAACATTTATATGGGGGAAAAAAACAGCAATAAAGACTCTGGTGGCAGTTCTGTTCCCTCTGAACTGCTTCATCTGTAATCTGAGGGCGTAATATCCTTCGTTTGTCCTTCACTATTGTCTAATTGGCGTATCTGAGCATTCAGTTATGCTGATTGAAGCCATTGTCTGTTTGATTTTGATGGCTTCCAACAAATCATACCTCAAAAGGTTTTAATTAAGAAGGTTGCAGCAAAGCTGAAGCTCTTCATTCAACGCAATGAACCGAACGCTGTAAAACGTTGAAATGCAGTGCACAGTGGACCCTGCTCTTGCACGTTTTCCTTTAATATATAAGGGGCTTTGATCTTATTCGGAATTTGAATTAACGCTATCCGGGCATAAATTGGTGCAGTGAAGTGTTACAAGGCACCTCACTCACAACAATGAACCAGATAAGTATGAACATAGATCACTCAGTGTTTCAGCACACTCCACTGGAAAAATAGATTTTTATCTTAACAGGAACATGTCTTCACCAAACAGGCATCAATCACAGCAGCCAGTAGACAATGTAAAAATTCTGCATCCAGATTTACTTGATGTCCACTCGAGACAATCATTTGTAGATTGATGAAGAATAGGTCGGGGAAAAATTGTCCGATTGAATCCCCAAATTTCAGATCTGCTTGAAAGAGCAGTTCATTTGTATTTAAACGGGATTGATCCAGGGAATTCTCACCCTGCAACAGACTGGGCTGTAACAAAGCTATGGCCATTTCTGTCTGCACTGCGGCTACTGTGTTTCATTTCATTTATATTCACACTGCATTCAATTCCTTCCAGGCTTTCTTCCATTTGTGTTCTGTGTTGCATTGTAGAATTGCCAATGAAAATAATAATGGTATGCCTTTCGAATATAAAATATTTTCATTCATCCAACTGCCTCTTCTCCACCATTTACAGTACTTGACGAAAATTCTGATTATTTAGAAGTGTCACAAATCTGTTAAGTCCACAGACCACAGGGCGGCACAGTGGCACAGCGGTAAAGGTTCTGCATTACAGACCCAGACACCCAGGTTTGATCCTAACCACAGGTGCTGTCTGTTCAATGTTTGTACATTTTCCTTGTTTTCTCTGGGTGCTCCAGTTTCCTCCCACCATGCAAAGATGTGCAGATTTGTAGGTAATGTGGCTGCTGTAAACTGTCCCTCATGTGTAGGAAAGAACTAGTGTGTAGTGAAAAGCTGGTTGGCATGGACTCGATGGCCCAAAGGGCCTATTTCCACACTGTATCTCGAAAAACTAAAAAAGCTAAAAGCTGTATTAATTAAGGTAAGAGTTTATCGATAGTATCAAGACCTTTTTTGAAGTAATCTTAAACAGGTTTCTGGCCCTACCAAGGTTTTGGAACAGCTCTGCTCAAAGCACCAGTGACGTTTTGAGTGGCAAGGTTCATTGACTCCTTCTTGGTCTACGAATTGAAAGCACCTCTTTAGGTGCTTTATAATATAGTGTAGGGTGCTAAGGAGCAGTTGTATACAATCCATTACTGCCTTTGTCCAATTGATGCTGAAACCTCTATCAACACTTTTAATATTTTGTACTAGATTATTCCAATGTACTCCTGGCTGCTTCTAACATTTTATTCTCCATAAATTAATGTTATTCAAAAATCTGCTTCCTATGTCCAAACTCAGTGAATCCCATCCATCCATCTATGTAAAGTAAAGTAAGTCAAGTATCCTTTATTGTCATTCAGACTTTTCAGTCTGAACGAAATTTTGTGCCTTGCAGTCATAACATAGAATAAAATAACAAAACACACAAATTTAATATCCACCACAGTGAGTCCACCAGGTCCTCCTCACTGTGATGGAAGGCAAATGTCTTAAAGTCCTTGTCTCTTCCCTCCTTGTTCTCCCTCTGCGTTGAGGCGATCCAGGCTTCCAATGTTGTGACCTCGCCAGGTGATGGTAAGTAAGTCCCGCGGCCGAATCCGAGCTCCGCGAACAGGCCGGTTCAAACTCCGCGGCCCGGGGCGTACGAAGCTGCCGCCCT
The DNA here is from genome assembly GCF_028641065.1 of Leucoraja erinaceus. Taxonomy (NCBI): domain Eukaryota; kingdom Metazoa; phylum Chordata; class Chondrichthyes; order Rajiformes; family Rajidae; genus Leucoraja; species Leucoraja erinaceus. The sequence continues at coordinate 43,495,865 of NC_073385.1, forward strand.
CCAGTCCAGCGGACGAAGCTGTTGTTGCGGGAGCTCATGAAAACGGGTCATGAACCTGGGACCTGCGATCCCCCGACGATGTCGTCTACTGGGCCCGCGGCTGAGTCCACTGGGCCCACGGCCAAGCCTCCGAGGCTCCAAAGTCAGGTCGGAAGTCAGGTCGCCACCGCAACACCACCACAGCCCCGAAGACGGCCAGCCTCGCGTTGGTAAGTCCTGACTGCCTCCGGAGCCTTCGAGGTCGGTCCCAGTTGGAGGCCGCCAGCTCCGCCATTAGGCCTCCGTGCAGACGGAGACGGGGGATACGACAAGAAAAGGTCGCACCCCCCCGAAGGAAGAGACCAAAAACATGTTTCTCCCCTCCCCCACACATACACAACCAAAATAAACTGAAATAAACTGAAACTGGACAAAAAGAAAAGACCAACGGACTGCAGGCGAGCTGCAGCTGCAGGGCAGCGCTGCCACTTCCGAACTGTGTCAACAGGCTGCCATTTATAATCCAGTCATGAAACATTTTGCATTTCAGTCCGAAGAAGAGTCTCAACCCAAAACTTCACTAATCACTGTTCTCCAGAGAGCCTGATCCGCTGAGCCTTTTCTTTGACTGGATAGCACACAAGGAAAGCTTTTCACTGTAACGGACACATGGCAATAATAAACTAAACAATAGTCTACTGAAATCATTGGTGTTGAAGCTGAGGGAGAAGGAGGTTATATAAAACCTTTCCTGGTAGTTGTTCCTTCTCGTAATTAGAACAGACACTGAAGTAACAACAGAACAGGAAGCATCTATGGAGAAAGAAACAAAAGTAAATTTCAGGTTTTCTCTCCCCAGACATGGTCGAATCTGCTTATTTTCATTTCAGATTTCCAGAATATGCAGTATTATGCATTGGACCATCTCTGAGCTGTTAACATCATAAGACATTTTGTAAATTGACAATATTTTTGTTCGACAATTAAGCTCTTGGGTTTTGCTGCCATTTTTCAGTCTAAATTCCCACCATGCTTTGGACAAATGGGAAAGTCTTGAACTTGCTGACCCTTACTTTCAATTTCCCATCTGTACTCTAATCGTATTTGTCCAGTGACACAGAAGCAACTTTCAGAATTCACGCACTTACGCTGCAAAATCGGCCATTTAAAGTCATAAAGTCACACGGCACAAAAACAGGTGCTAGATAGACACAAAATGCTGGAGTAACAATGGGTCAGGCACCATTCTCCCCAAAACCCACCTATTCATTTTCTCCAAACCGGACCTGCTGAGTTACTTCAGCATTGTGTTTAAGAAGGAACTGCAGATGCTGGAAAATCGGAGGTAGACAAACATGCTGGAGAAACTCAGCGGGTGCAGCGAAGGAAATAGGCAACGTTTCGGGCCGAAACCCTTCTACAGACTAGGGGGGGGAGAAGAAAGGAAACAGGAGGAGGAGGAGCCCGAGGGCTGAGGAAGAGATAGGAAGGGGAGGAGACAGCAAGGGCTAACAAAATTGGGATAATTCAATGTTACTTCAGCATTTTGTGTCTATTCCTGATATAAACCAGCATCTGCAGTTCCCTCCTACACAAAAACAGGTGCATCAGCCCAACTCATCCTTGCCGGCCAGGTTTAAGAACTGAGCTGGCCCAATTTGCCTACATTTGGCCTATATCCCTCTTACGCTTTCCTACACACGTGTCTGTCTAAAAGCCTTTTAAACTTTAAGCCTTTTCTTAATTAGTAAGGGTGTCAAGGGTTATGGGGAGAAGGTAGGAGAATGAGGATGAATGACGTAGTACACTTGAGGGGCTGAATGGCCGTCTTCTGCTCCTATGACCTATGAACATGAAACATTGCCATTTTACCTGTCTCTACAGCTTCCTCTGTTGGTTTATTCCATGTCGCACTACCCATTGTGTGAAGAAATTGCTCTCCCGCCTTTTTATAATGTTTCCCCCTAAACCCACACCTCTTGCTCTTCAACTCTATCCTGCCTGTAGCATCAGTGCCCTGGAAAATTGAATTGCCTGCCCTGTCCCTCTCCCAATCATGTTTCTATTATGGCTTTTAATATCCCAGTCGCAAGTCAGATAACACCATTGAATTTGCAAGACAGCAATCCATGTCTTCAGTTCATCTTTCTTGCCCATCAGGCTTCTTGCATTAATATAAATGCAGTTTAATCTATAAGACCCCTGTTGCTCCCTGGCCTGTCCCTGCTTGAACTGACACACATTAACATCTATATCAAGCTCTCTTTGTCCATCTGCCACACTATTGCTTTGAGTACAGCCCCCCGTGTTACACTAGTTTAAACCATCTGGAGTAGTGCTGGCAAATCTTCCCGCTAGGATATTGGTGCTCCAGCAGTTCAGATGCAACCTGTCCCTCTTGTACAAGTCCCATCTTCCTTGGAAAGAGAGTCCAATAATCCATATGCATGAAGCCATCCCCTTTGTACCAGTTCCTTAGCTGTACACCTATCTACACCATCTACCTGTTCCTTGCTTGGCTGGCTCATGGCAAAAAGAGTCTTCTTGAGATTATAACCCAGAGATCATGTTTTTCACCTTCCCCGCAACGAAGGTGGCTTTATCGTAATCACTGAAATATCTGCAGGTGTATGTGATGGTATCACTAGTCAGATAACACCATTGAATTCACAAGACAGCAATTCTTATGGCCCTCTAATTGCCACTAAACAAATGTGATGTTAAGAAATGTGTAGGACGGAACTGCAGATGCTAGTTTAAACCGAAGATACACACAAAATTCTGAAGTAACTCAGCGGGACAGGCAACATCTCTGGAGAGAAGGAGTCGAGACCTTCTTCTGACAAATGTTCATATGTGCATCAAAGTGGCTGCAAATGGATTTACTTTCTGGGCACTGTTTTTCTTTGAATAGTGCTAAGGCGTCTTGTATGCCCACAAGAGAATGCATTCATATCTCACAGGGCTTCAGTTTAATCCCCTTCATATTATGGGGCAACACAGTGGTGCAATAGTAAAGTTGCAGCCTTACAGCGCCAGTGACCTGTATTCACTCCTGGCTACGGATCCACTCTGTTCAGAGTTTGTACGTTCTCCCTGTGACCTTGTGAGTTTTCACCGGGTGCTCCAATTTCCTCCAAAATGCCAAAGACAAACAGGTTTGTAGATTAATTGGTTTTGGTAAGTTGTAAAATTGTCCCTAATGTGTAGGATAGTGCTCGTGATTTTTGGTGGCGCAGACTCAGTGGGCCAAAGAGCCCGTTTCCGTGCTGCATCTGTAGAAGTCTAAATGATGACACATCCAATCATGTAAAGCCACCTTCATTGCAGAAGTGAGAAGTGAACCTGCAACATATGCACCTGTCTCTGGATAGGAACCCATAGTCTTCTGTTCTGTTCATAGGCTCATCATAAGGAAGGCTAAACCCTGGACAACTGTTCTTCAGGTTGTGGACTGAAGAGCATGCCCAGTTTTACTTACATTCTTCCAGCAAAGCAATGAATATTTGCTGCGCTTCCTCTTTGAAATAAATGAACACTGTTTTGAATACCCTGCAAAAAAATGTGTTCTAACAAGAATGCCAGAAATATACTTTTTAAATCTGACCATCAACAACACAACTAAACCATTCCAGCCAAGTGCCCAAAATGCCTGATATTATCAGTTCTGGTCTCTTTAATGACCTGCTTTCCAAGCCCCCACTCCCTCATTTTTACTGTGGACGTTCAGTCACTCTACACCTCCATCCCCCACCAGGAAGGCCTTAAAGCCCTCTGTTTCTCCCTCAACCGCAGAACCATCCAATTTTTCTCCACTAACACTCAACAACTTCTCCTTGGACACCTCCCACTTCCTCCAACTCCAGGCATAGCTATGGGCACCCGTATGGGCCTCAGCTATGCCTGCCTCTTTGTAGGGTGCATTGAACAATCCCTGTTCCAGGCGTACACTGGCCCTATCTCCAAACTCTATCTCCATTACATTGATGACCGCATCGTCACAACGTCCTGCACCCATGCAGAACTCATGGACTTCATCAACTTCACCACCAATTTTCATCCTGCACTCAAATTTACTTGGACCATCTTCCATACCTCCCTCCCCTTTCTTGATCTCACAGTCTCCATCACAGGAAATAGACTATTGACTGACGTCTATTACAAACCCACTGACTATCTCGACCACACTTCTTCCCACCATGCTTCCTGCAAAGACTCTATCCCCTACTCCCAATTTCTCCGTCTACGCTGCACCTGCGCCCAAGATGAGGTGTTCCATACCAGAACATCCGAGATGTCCTCATTCTTTAGGGAACGGGGGTTCCCCTCTCCCATCATAGATTAGGTCCTCACTCGTGTCTCCTCAGTACCCCATAGCTCCGCCCATGTTCCCCCTCCCCTTAGTCGCAACAGAGACACAGTCCCCCTTGTCCTTACCATCCACCCCATCAGCCGTCGCATACAACACATAATCCTCTGAAATTTCCGCCACCTCCAATGGGATCCCAGCACTAGCTACATTTTTCCATCTCCACCACTTTCCACCTTCCACAGAAACCGTTCCCTTCGCAATTCCCTGGTTAACTCATCCCTTTCCACCCAAACCACCCTCTCCCCAGGTACCTTCCTCTGCAACCACAGAAGATGCAACACCAGTCCCTGTACCTCCACCCTCAACTGTCCAGGGACCGCAACAGTCCTTTCAGGTTAGGCAGAGGTTCACTTGCACCTCCTCCAACTTCATCTACTGTATCTGTTGTTCAAGATGTGGACTCTTGTACATCGGCGAGACCAAACGTAGACTGGGCAAATTGGTTCACGGAACACCTTCGCTCAGCCCGCATGAAACAACCTGATCTCCCGGTTGCTGGACACTTTAATTCTCCTTCCCATTCCTACATAGACTTTTCTGTCCTCCGTTGTCAGTGAGTTTCCTCCGTTGTCAGTGAGGCTAAATGCAAATTGGAGGAACATCACGTCATATTTCACTTGGGCAGCTTGCAGCCCAGTGGTATGAAAATTGATTTCTCTCACTTCAGGTAGCCTGGCATTCCCTCTATCTCTATTCCTCCCCCAACCAAGTCGCACTAGCTCCTCATTTTCATCCTACAAACAGTTTACAATGGCCCGTTTTCTTTAATATCATTACTTTTGTGCATATCTTTCCTTCATTGTTCTTTATCTCTCCACAGTATGGTGGCCATTAGGGGGCGCCACATGAAGGCTGCCTCTGCCTACAGTCTGTCCGTTTTTTCCATCTTTTTTTTTTTTTAGTTTGTTTAAAAGTACGTTGAGGAGGTTTCTTTAGTTTTTCTATGTGGGGGAGGGGGGGTGTGGTAAGGGGGAAACCGTCTCCCAGTCGCCTCCTGGCGAGGACGCGACTATTCTCCGAGTCGCGTCCTCGCCCCCCTCCTCGCGGACTACCACCTGGATTGGAGCGGCCTTTCCTGCCGGGGACTGGACCAGACCTCCAGCAGCGGCGGCACAGCGCTGGATACATTGCGGAGCGGGCGATGCCTCACCTGGATCTCCGTTTGAAGCTCCGGAGTGCTGGGCCTGCTGCAACAACGTCGCGGGGCTGTGGTTTGAAGAGCTTCCAGCGTGGGCGGCACTGACTTCAACATTGGGTGCCCTGGGGCCCTTGGCCGAGGGCCGCCAGCATGGGTCTCTGCCTGTGGACTTTGGGAGCCGCGGACTCCGGTAGGAAGTGACCGATTTGGAGGTCCAAGCCACTGAGGTTGATCTCCCGTTCTGACATCGGAGTTCCATCATCCCGGTGAGAGAACCTGAGCATCGGGCCACCCGTAGTGGCGACTGCGGAGGGCTGCGAGGGCTTGGAAGGCCCTGACCACGGGTGTACATCATAGAACATCGAAGAGGAGGATGACTGAATTTTGGGCCTTCCCTCACAGTAGGAAACTTTGATTCCGCTGTGCAGGGAATGTTTATGTGAAAATACTATCGTGTTTTGTTCTCTTTTTATTCATATAGCTGTATGGTGACCCCAAATTTCACTGTACCAATTGGTGAATGTGACAATAAATGTCCCTTGATCTCTTGATACCACCGTCTATATCTCTCGTTTCCCTGATCCCTAACCAGTCTGAAGAAGGGTCTCGAACCCAAAACGTCACCCATTCCTTCTCTCCAGAGATGCTGCCTACCTTGATTGCACTAAGGACTGAGTACAGAATTGTTTACGTAAGTGCGGGATTTCATAAATTTGCCTATTGTGTAAGTCGGGGAGTGTTTGTAATTTAATAACAATAGTCACGTAATTCCGGTTCCTAATATTAGTTCAGTTCAGTTTAGACATACAACACGGAAAGCTAATTAACCTACAAAAGTATACGTCTTTGGAGTTTGGGAGGAAACCGGAACTCCTGGGGAAAACTCATGCAGGTCACAGGGAGAACGTACAAATTCCATATAGACCGCAGTTGTAGTCTGGATCAAACCCGGCTCTCTGGCGCTGTAAGGCAGCAACTCTACCGCTGCGCCCTTTTTAAATCTTTAATTAAAAAATCAAAGTAGGTTAGGTGAAGCAGCAGATATTTCTCTGTATAATTCTGTTATATTTTGAGATGCATTCAGTTTTACATGATAGTAGTCAACCTTCTTGTACTAATACATGCTTTATCATCCTTGAAAGGATGATGCAGTTAGAATATCTTTTTATTCATTCAAGGGATGTGAGCATCACAGGCTGAGCCAGAATTTAATTGCTCATCCTTGATTACCCTTGAGAAGGTGATGATGAGCTGGCTTAAATGCTGCAGTCCTTGAGGTCTGGGATTACCTACAATGCTTTTGTGGGTGTGGTGGGTGGTTCATGATTTTGACCTAGGAACATGAAGGAACTGTGGTGAGTCTTGAAGTCAAGATGTTTTAGCACAAAAAGCTGGAGCAACGCAGCAGGTCAGGCAGCAGGTCAGGATGAAAGGAATAGATGATTTGTACAAAAGGGACTGGTTGCACCTTAATTGGAAGTGGACGGCAAGTTTGCTAGTGTTACACGGGTGGGTTTCAAGTTAAAATTTAGGGGGGTGGAGTCAACAACGTGGAAGTGTATGCGTGCAGTTAACGGGAAAGAGAGTGTAGGAAAGGTCACGTTTAAACTAACAGGGCAGGGGGATGGGAACCAATGAAAGGAGACAGAGGGTGATCAAAGGAGGACAGAAGCAAAAGGTAGAAGGGTGATAAGACAAACAACCTGAAAGCTTTGTGCCTTAATGCAAGGAGCATTCAAAATGAGGTGGATGAATTGAATGCGCAGTTAGTAGTTAAGGGATATGATATAGTTGGCTGTATACTCAATGAAAACGAGTTATACAGGCAGTGAAACTCAACAGGACAACAGTGACACTAGTACGATGACTAGGGTGGGGAAGGGAAGGAGAGAGAGGCGATACAAGAGTTACTTGAACTTAGAGCGAAGCACCTCATATTTCGCCCAAGTGAAATATGGGGTGCTGTTCAAGGTGATGTATTACTTGGAGGGACTCTCCTGGTGCTGGTGATCCCATGTTTTGTTGCCCTATCCTTCTAGTTTACAGTTTTAGTTCAGAGATACAGTAAAGGGTAATAGGCCCTTCAGCCCTCCTGGTCCATGCCAACCATCATCACCCATTGACAGAAGTTCTGTGTTATCCCATTTTCACATCCACTCCCTACACACTGAGGGCAACATTTACAGAGGGCTAATTAACCTACAAACCCACACGTCTTTGGGATGTGTGAGGAAACCGGATCTCCCAGAGAAAAACCTTGGGGTCACAGGGAGTTTGTGCAAGCTCCACACAGGCAGCACTTGAGGTGGGGATAGAAGCCGGTTCTCTGGTGCTGTGAGGCAGCAGCTCAACCTGCTGCACCACTGTGTGCCGCCTCTAGTAGGATGTGGTGTAGTTTGGAAGCTGCTGTCTAATAAACCTGGTGAATTGCTGCAGTGCATCCTGTAGATAATACAGACTGCTATTGCTGTACGTCAATGGTGAAGTAAGTGAGTGGTTGTGGAAGGCGGAGCATCACATCAAATATGCTCCCACTCATCTAGGCAAGTGGAGGGTTCTTGGCACTTAGGTATTTTAATTTTATTTGTCACATTACAGTGACATTAATTTTTGTATACAGTTCAGTGCAAGTATCACTATACATAAGCACTTAGATACAGTGCCCTCCATAATGTTTGGGTCAATGACCCATCATTTATTTGCCTCTGTACTCCACAATTTGCGATTTGTAATAGAAGAAATTGCATGCGGTTAAAGTGCACATTGTCAGATTTTATTAAAGGCCATTTTTATACATTTTGGTTTCACCATATAGAAATTACAGCTGTGTTTATACATAGTCCCCCCCATTTAAGTAAGTAAGTAAGTAAGTAAGTTTATTGGCCAAGTATTCACATACAATGAATTTGCCGTGGTGCTCTGCCCGCAAGTAACAACATGACATACAGTGACAGTTACGAATGGCTCAGAAAACACTAAACATTGATTATAATAAAACATTAAAACACCATTGATTAAGTATGTGAACCAACAAAATACAAGATCAAAGGGAGGCTACGGTTTATTGGCTGTTGAGTAGAGCAACTACTCGTGGATAAAAACTGTTTTTATATCTGGCTGTGGCAGCTTTGACAATCTGGAGTCGCCTTCCAGAGGGAAGTGATTCAAAGAGTTTGTGGCCAGGGTGAGAGGGGTTAGAGATGATCTTGCCCGCTCACATTTCAGGGCACCATAATGGAACACATGGCTTCACAGGTGTTTGTAATTGCTCAGGTGTGTTTCATTGCCTCCTTAATGCAGGTATAAAATGCAGCACCTAGTCTTTCCTCCAGTCTTTCCATCACCTTTGAAAACTTTTATTGCTGTTTATCAACACGAGGACCAAAGTTGTGCCAATGAAAGTCAAATAAGCCATTATGAGACTGAAAAACAAGAATAAAACTGTTAGAGACATCAGCCAAACCTTAGGCTTACCAAAATCAATTGTTTGGAATATCATTAAGAAGAAAGAAAGCACTGGTGAGCTTACTAATCGCAAAGGAACTGGCAGGCCAAGGAAGACCGCCACAGCTGATGACAGAAGAATTCTCTCTATAATAAAGAGAAATCCCCAGACACCTGTCCGACAGATCAGAAACATTCTTCAGGAGTCAGGTGTGGATTTGTCAATGACCACTGTCCGCAGAAGACTTTATGAACAGAAATACAGAGGCTATACTGCAAGATGCAAACCACTGGTTAGCCGCAAAAATAGAATGGTCAGGTTACAGTTTGCCAAGAAGTAGTTTTAAAAGAGCAAACACAGTTCTGGAAAAAGGTCTTGTGGACAGATGAGACGAAGATTAACTTGTATCAGAGTGATGGCAAGAGCAAAGTATAGAGGGGAGAAGGAACTGCCCAAGATCCAAAACATACCACTTAATCTGTGAAACACGGTGGTGGGGGTGTTATGGCCTGGGCATGTGTGGCTGCTGAAGGTATTGGCTCACTTATCTTCATAGATGATATAACTGCTGATGGTAGTAGCATAATGAATTCTGAAGTGTATAGACACATCCTGTCTGCTCAAATGCAAACAAATGCCTCAAAACTCAATGGCCGGTGGTTCACTCTACAGCAAGACAATGATCCCAAACATACTGCTGAAGCACCAAAGGAGTTTTTCAAAGCTAAAAAATGGTCAATTCTTGAGTGGTCAAGTCAATCACTCGATCTGAACCCAATTGAGCATGTCTTTTATATGCTGAAGAGAAAACAGAAGGGGACTAGCCCCCAAAACAAGCATAAGCTAAAGATGGCTGTAATACAGGCCTGGCAGAGCATCATCAGAGAAGACACCCAGCGACTGGTGATGTCCATGAATCGCAGACATCAAGCATTCATTGTATGCAAAGGATATGCAACAAAATACGAAACATGATTACTTTCATTCACATGACATTGCTGTGTCCCAAACATTATGGTGCCCTGAAATGGGGGTCTATGTATAAACACTGCTGTAATTTCTAAACGGTGAAACCAAAATGTCTAATAATGGCCTTTAATAAAATCTGTCAATGTGCACTTTAACCACATGTGATTTTTTCTATTACAAATCTCAAATTATGGAGTACCGAGGCAAATAAATAAATGATGGGTCTTTGTCTCAAACATTATGGAGGGCACTGTACATCTTAGCTAAGCATCTCAGATACAGTACAAGTGTACAGCAGCTATATACTGAGACTGTGCATAGAGGCACCAGTTTTGGCACAATTTAAGCCGCAATTGTTGTTTGTGCAGGGTTCTTGACCTGACCATGAAGGCTCATTATCTTGGCAGCATTGCAGGGTCAGCCTGGCTAAGTGTAGCCATGGTGTCCTCCACTACTTTTCCACCACTTTAGGCAGCGTGTGGTCCATATGCTCGGCCTCTTGATGTTCGATCACACTCACTACCTGAGCCTGGTAGATGGTCGAAGGGTCTTTGGGAAATGAGGAGGTTAGTAGCTTGCACAAGGTTCCTAGCCTTTGACCTGGCCTTGTTACCATCTTGTCATGGCTATTCATCATGGCTATTCATGATGGAAAAAAATATAGCAACTCGAGACAGATATATCAGGTCCCAATAGCGTTGTAATGAATAAGCTCACCCCAAAACCTCTGGGCTTTGGAGGCTATGTCTGCACCTAGCTTCCAGATTTCCACACTAGCAACCTTAGTCGGATAGAATCGGTTATAACATTTCCTCCACCGTGACCCTCAACACTAGTGCCCCTTGGGGTTGTGTGCTCAGTCCCCTTGATCTACTCCCTGTATCTCCATGACTGGGGCCAAGTACAATGTGAAGTTTAGTTTAGCTTAGTTTACTTTATGGCGATGTGTACCGAGGTACAGTGAAAAGCTTCTGTTGCGTGCTAACCAGTCAGTGGAAAGACAATACATGATTACAATCAAGCCATCCACAGTGTACAGATACATATTAAAGGGAATAAAGAACTTAATTGTTAGGTTCGCCAAAGATAGCACTGTTCTCGACCAGATGAACAACAACAATAAGGCGAAGTGCAGACAAGAGATCAAGAACCTTATATAAGACATTTTATATACATCTTATATACCCTGATATAAGATGTTGGTGAGGCTGCATTTAGAGCATTGTGTTCAGTTGTGGGCACCATGTTGTAGGAGAGATGTTGTTAAGTTGGAAATGGTGCAAAGAAGAATTTTCAAGAATGTTTCCAGAACTCAATGCTCTGAGCTACAGGGAGAGGTTGAGCAGGCTGGGAATCTATTCCCTGGAGCGCAGGAGGTTGAGGGGTGATCTTATGTGTGCAAAATCGGGTGGACGCACAGAGTCTCTTGCCCAAAGTAGGGGAATCGAGAGCCGGAGACCTAGGTTTCAGGTGAAGGTGCAAAAGATTTTACAGGAATCTGAGAGGTAAATTTTTCACTCACATGATGATGCTGCGTGTATGGGATGAGCTGCCAGAGGAGGAAGTTGCGTCATAGACTATCGTAACATTTAAGAAGGTACATGGATAGGACAGTTTTAGAGGGATATGGGCCAAAATCAGGTAAATTACTACTAGTGTAGATGGGACATGTTGGTCGTAGTGGGAAAGTTGGGATGAGTTTCCACGCTGTATGACTATGATTCTATCTCTACCTCATTTGGTTAGTCCCTTCTTGTGCTTTCATAGATTTTTGCACTACTTCAGATTGCAGTATAATTTGGCAAAATGTTACTGTTTTGAACTCATTATTGTATTTATGTTGTATTTATTATTACCGCATGTATATTTTTATGCTGAGCTTCGCATGAACAAGAAATTTATTTGCACCCGTTATTTATTAACAATAAACTATTCTGAATCTGACTCTGATTCATCTCCCAAAAGTAAGATATTTTAATGACTTGTTCAAAAATTACTGATAATTTTCATTTCCTGTTGTTCCCTGTTTTGTGAACATTTAGACACAGTTATACAGCATGGAAACAGGCCCTTCGGCCCACCTTGTCCATGCTGTTCAAGTCGCATTTGCCTGCATTTGGCTCACAGACCTCTCAACCTTTCCTATTCATATGTGTCCAAATGTCTTTTAAGAGTCGTAATTGAATCAGCTTCTATAACTTTGTGAGGCAGCTCATTCCATATACAATTTACCCTCTGAGTGAAAAGGTTGCCCCAGAGGTACATTTTCTTTATTATTTTTCAAATCAGATATTTTTCTGTATTTCTCCACCCCCCTATTCCTAACACTTCACCCAAACCTTCCTATTCATCCTGTTCCATTTATTAATGCATCCTGATTTTTTTTCAGAAAAACACTCAAGTCACTCAATTTCCACAATATTTTCCTTTTTCTATTGAAACTCTTCATCATTACTATGAGTAAAACCGTAACCTTTTACAGTCAGAACATTTCAACATCCACTTCACTTCCTACCAGCTCATCACCCCTTACACCTTGAATATCGTGTCTCCTGTCAGTTGATAGGTTCGTGATTAGTAAGGGCGTGAAAGGGTTATGTGGAAAAGGCAGGAGAATGGGGTTGAGAGGGGAAAAATAGATCAGCCATGATCAAAGGACGGAGCCGACGATGGGCTGAGTGGCCTAATTCTGCTCCTATGTCTTACGATCTTATGAATCCACTTTCTTCTTAAACCAAATCAATCCCATGCTTTTTCCCACTATACCCACTTTTCCGATTAACAACCTTATCCCTGTCTTTCCTGGTTACCACACAACAAATTCGCTTTTCACTGTACCTCGGTACGTGACAATAAACTAAACTAAACCAAACTAAACTTTCAATCATCATATCTCATCCATCTAAATCAATGCAACAAATATTCCTTAAGATCAAGCCCACCTCTAACATGATACCTTTCCCATTGTGTCTTCACTCCAAAAGAGTTCTACTCAATTTTGTTTTCAGTTTTCCATATCAGCAGGGCTGCCAACTTTGGGTGAGAGTTGAGAGTGAGAAATTGTGAGGGAGCGTAGCGACCGAGGGGGGGTGGTAGGGAGCTTTTGCATTTTTCAGCTTGAAATTGTGCAATCTGGTGCATACTGTAGCAAGTCTTTTAACCTACACTTGAATGCAACATTTATGCTTCAAATTGGATTAGGTATGAATAAGGTTAGGCTAAATTGCATTCCTAATTACATTCCACAGTAGAGCCAGGCTCTGATCAACAGGTGCAACACATGAATGACCTTAGTATATTCATGCATGGAAATCAGATTATAATTCATGCTGTTATGCATATATATAGAGAAACAAAAACACAGAAACAAGAGGAGTCAGACTTCCATCACTGTTCCGCACAAATAAATTAATCAACCTTACCCTTTGACTATAGAAACAAGACAAAAATAATGCCACATATTCAACCGTATATGGTTCAATGAAATTAAGATATATATGTAAAACATATATATGGAAACAGGCCCTTTGGCCCACCACGTCCACACTGACCAGCAATCTATCATACACCAGTTCTATCCTACACGCCAGGGACAATTTACAGAAGCCAATTAACCTACAAACCTGCACTTCTTTCGGATGTGGGAGAAACTGGAATATCCAGAGAAATCCCATGTGGTCATAGGGAGAATGTGCAAAAACTGTACAGACAGCACCCGTATTCAGGATGAAATCTGGCTCTGTGGTGCTGTAAGGCAGCAACTCTACCGTTGCGCCACCATGCCACCCCATTAAATTATTTTTTCTGTAATATATTTATTATGGTGTCACGTCAATAAAGGTGAACACATGATTCTGATTTATGCCCTTAGTTGGATAACACACATCTCCAGTCATTGTGTTTTATGGCTGGTTTTCAACCTCTTCAGTCTGAAGGTCTCAACCAGAAACATCACCTATTCTTTCTCTCCAGAGATGCTGCCTGTCCTGCTGAGTTATTCCAGCTTTTTGTGTCTATCTTCAGTTTAAACCACCATCTGCAGTTCCTTCCTACACTCTTTGTTAAGTGAAACAGGTCCTATTGCTGCAGATAATATAATCCCAGTTATCAAATCTTTCTTCAAAGTGAAAAAATATTCCAGCCCTGCCAACATATTCATAAATCGCCCCTGGATCCTCTCCAGAGCAATTGCACCCTTTCTACAATGTGTCATAGTCTTACAGCATGGAAACAGGCCCTTCATCCCAACTTGTCCATGCAGATCAAGATGCCCCATCTAAACTAGTCCCATTTATCTGCATTTGGCCCATATCCCTTTAAACATTTTGTGTGTCAGTTTGTGTGTACGGGTGTGTCAGTGTGTGTTAGGTTGTGTGTGATAGTGTGTGTTAGGTTGTGTGTGAGAGGGTGTGTTAGGTTGTGTGTGAGAGGGTGTGTCAGTGAAGCAGCGACAAAACTCGGAATGAGCGGACACTTGGTGAGCATTTCCCTCTCTCCCCCCCCCCCAGGAATATGGGCCGGCCCAGGTGCTCTGTGTCTAGCTGGGGTCCGGGGGAGGTGAGGGTCAGTGACCCGGGGGTCCAGGGGAGGTGAGGGTCAGTGGCCCGTGGGTTGGGCATCGGAGTGGAGCGTTACCCCGAGATTCATCCCCGCAGCTCCGCTGGCGACACCAACGCCCCCACTCACCCACTCTGCACCTGGCTCTGGGCCGGGGTTAAAACTCCATGGGGTGTGGACGGAGCGGCCGATGGACACAGAGCCGCCGGAGGTGAAGGTAGGAGGTGTGAGCGGTGCCCCAGCCAGGGGTCGGTGCTGGGACCACCACCATGTCTCACCTATCACACCATCTGCACGGGAATGTGAATGCGGGTGAGGCAGCATCTATGGAGCGGTAGACAAAAATGCTGGAGAAATGCTTGAGTCTGAAGAAGGGTCAAACTCAGACATAGATGCTGCCTCACCCACTGAATTTCTCCAGCATTTTTGTCTATATTGCCATTTTAAATAGTGTGCGATGGGCTTAAGCCTATCAAATTGCTCGTTCTTTCCGGGAAACCTGCCGACAGAAAACTATTCTCATTGGTGAGTGTGGAGAAGTGTGACTTTATTTATTTATGTTTTTAAATATTTTTTTGAGCGTGAGAACTGTCATCAGCGTGAGAGCGTGAGAATTTCATGAATTGCGTGACTCTCACGCTCAATGCGTGGGAGTTGGCAGCCCTGATAACAGTGTACTTTCTGGATGGGATGACTGAAGGAGGTTCTGCACACACTGTTGCTAAGGGCTAAGATTTTGCACTCAGTGAACAAGGGATCCTCACCGATTATTTTGGTTACAGCTCCCCACAGATTCTTGGAATTCCTTAGTGGCAGTTTACAGTCAGAGGGAGTCCAATGCGGTGTGACGCCCTCTGCCGGGAACGAGGACCCATAAGTGGAAGCAGAAATATAAACATTAATGAAAGGAAAAACTAACCTGAATCATGATACCCAAAGAAGATGGAAGAAAAATCAAAAATGCCACAGAATAAAGTGAAACTATCTGAAGAAAATAAATATAAATATATTTTTATGAAAGAAAACTGAAGAAAATAAAAATGAAGAACAATAAAACTGTCAAAAGTAGGGTCCCGACTTGAAAGGTCACCATTCCTCTTTCTCCAGAGATGCTGCCCGACCTGCTGAATTACTCCAGCATTTTGTGTCTATCTTTGGAATGAACCACCATCTGTTTTTCTTTGTTTCTATAATATGAAGGTTTTGCCTGATTAGTCCATGGATGGGAGTACGGTGCTGAATATCAGAATTAGGATATTTAGGATTCATTTGACTGAAGTTTAGAAGATTTCGAGAGGCACTGATTGGGTAAATAGTCTGAAGAGTCTAAGACCAGAGGACCTAGTCTAAAAATTAGACTAAACGGTAAAGATAATAAAAGGTTTCGTGTGCAAGGCTTCACTTCTGCAAATTAGTCTGCAGTAAATTGTAACTTTCAAGTCTGTTGATAGATTTTAATGGTATTAAGGGATGGTCCAAGGCTAAAGACCAATAATGCCTTTATATGGCAACATATTACCAGCTATGGTAACATTGAACAGCTGTATAGAAAAGTTGCCACATGGGTTTTCTTCGGGCATTCCGGTTTCATCGCACATTCCAAAGATGTGCAGATTGATAGGTTACTTGGCTTCTATAAATAGTCTCTAGTGTATAGGATAGATCGCTGGTCAGCGTGGACGCGGTGGGGCAAAGGGCCTGTTTCCACACTGTCACTCTAAACTAAACGAAACTTAACACAACAATTGTGTGCAGTAGGGCACTTGTTTCATTGCATCAAACCAGACTTAAGGGCCTGTCCCACTTGGGCATCATTTGCACTTCATTTATGCATCACGTGCGCATGGCGTGCATTACACGCGCATGGAGCTTGATGGTGTATGCAGTGACACGCGGTAGCACGCGGCGCCCCAGAATTTTGGGATTCTCAAATTCCCCGCAAGCCACCTACGTGACGCGTAAATTACCGCTATAGTGCCCTTTACCGCTATAGTGCCCTTTACCGCTATAGTGCCCTTTACCGCTATAGTGCCCTTTACCGCTATAGTGCCCTTTACCGCTATAGTGCCTGCTGGCCCAACTTTTTTTCCAGATGCAGGGCCAAGTAATATGATCCTTCACACCAGAGAGACAGGTAAGTTGTCCAGGATGAGTAGGTCTCTCATGACAAACCACTGTCCCACCCCATAGAACACCCTGTCTTTGACAGCTCACCCTGCCTTTGACGAAGGCGGTTCATCTGGTTTTAAATGTCTTGGATCATCAAAGACCTCATAAATACCTCAAATAGATTTGAACAATGAAAACAAAATCATTTTTTTGTAAATAAAATGTTTGTCAAAAATAAATGCACAGTGAAATATTAAAATTAAATTAAAACATTAAAATAAAGAAAAGTAATTCATTAAAAACTTACCTGCATTTAGGTTTTTTTCGTAGGCCAGCAAAAAAATGTGCATTACCACTAAGTCAGTCTTAGTTTAGTTTACTTTAGTTTAGCGACACAGCATGGAAACAAGCTGCTCGGCCTGCCCAGCGATCACCCATACACTCGTTCTATGTTATCCCAGTTTTGCATTCTACACACTCGGGGCAATTTACAGAAACATAGAAACATAGAAAATAGGTGCAGGAGGAGACCATTCAGCCCTTCGAACCAGCACCGCCATTCATTGTGAGCATGGCTGATCATCCCCTATCAATAACCCGCGCCTGCCTTCTCCCCATATCCCTTGACTCCACTAGCCCCAAGAGCTCTATCTAAGTCTTTCTTAAATCCATCCAGTGACTTGGCCTCTACTGCCCTCTGTAGCAGGGAATTCGATAAATTCACAACTCTCTGGATGAAAACGTTTTTTCTCACCTCAGTCTTAAAATTACCTCCCCTGGTTCTGGACTCACCCAACATTGTGAACATTTTTCCTGCATTGTCATTTCATTTTCAATTTTGCATTGCAGTTTCAAGCACAGGCAGGGCAGGGCAGGCCAAACAACTCATTACAATGTCATTAAGGACTAACAATTCATTTATTGCAAGTACATTGCAGACTCACAGTTCAGTTGATTCACAGCTTAGAATCACAGTTGTGGACTCTTCCTCGCGATCTTCCAGAGTGACTGACTGACGTCCAGGCATCCGGGGTTTTATACTCCTGCGCCCCTCCCGCAAGGGGTGTTATCTTCATCATGGTGATTGACGGGCGAGAGGACCAATCAGCTGATCTCAAGATTTTTTAAACATTCATAACTTATTTATTTTTCATCGATCGGAAAAATCCTCAGGGCTGCCGCAGCAGAGGAGGACTGTGAGTAAGATGGCCAAAGATCATAGCGCTATAGGCTAATGTTTTTTTCTAAAATCAACATAGAGCGCAGACAGGAAGTGGTCAAGATGAGACTTTGTTATATAGATAATCTCATTAATGTTAATACAACACAACCTGAAATAGACAAGGATTATTATCTTTTAAATGCAGTTGTCATTAAAATAGTACAATCTCATTAACGATAATGTAACATTGCCTGAAATAGATTCAGATTTTGTGAGAAATACAGATGGATTGATAGTAACAACATGTCTTTGTAAGCCACGGTGTTCATAATTATAATTTCAGAAGGAAAAAAAAGCATTTTTATATAAAAAATAGCATTTCGTGATTTAGATTTAATATTTATAAACATGGAGGATCAAGTTAATTTTGAAAAAATAAGTTGAAGCAATAGCATTTTTATGAAGTTTGCCATGTAACCAATTATTTAATTTTGGTTTATATTGTGTTGGCAATTGGAGGCTGTAAATGCAAACAGCAGCATAAATACAATGCAGCTTCACTGTAAATGGCATGCAGAGAAAGCAAACTTTCATCTGAAAACATTTGGTTAAGTTAATTTATTTGCAGAAGATTCCAAAATAGTATTTGGTAGAATAATTATTTAGTTCTAACTTTATCATCAAAAAATACTTCTGACAAATAAGGAATGCCAAAGTTTAAGAAAGTTTCAGATAACTGCAAAGAATAACTTACTACAATGCTCTAAAATTAAAGTATTGAAAGGACCAACCCAAAATGATGATGAAAACTTGATGAATCTTTCAATCCTTTAAGCAGGATTATTTTTTTGCAGTTGATGCATACTTATATTTACCACTTATGTTAACAGAAATGATTGCCTGTCCACCTTCACTATGAATACAAAGTTAGTAGATAGAAACGTCTGAAATCATTAAACATTTTCATAAATTGAAGTTTTCACCCTTTAAATTTCCAGATCAAAATCATAAATTATGTCAATCTCTGTACTATGAAGATATTAAAATGTAATTATTTATCACATGCATTCCCAGCCCTCTTCCTTGGAAGAACAATAGTCTTGTAATAATGAAAGCAGTTTCTTACAAAAACCTCATTATGTTGGTATACCACAAAACAACATGCCATTATTTGAGAAACGATACGGTGATATTATAAATGAAATTTACTTTCAATGATAAAAACGGTAAAAAATTGATCTATAATCCGACTATCATCCATGAGCAATGGATGATTATTGAATTGATCTGTAATTTCCACTCTTTTTCTGTGATTCCTTTGTATCCCAAGAGGCACCTACGTACAAAGTCATTCTCTCCTCGAACAAAAGTAGAGTTTGAGGATTTTAATCATTGGTTTGAGGACAGAATGGTGAGGGGGTAGAAAGGTCATCCAAATCTTCCATTTCAATCCACCATTTACAGCCAACAGCCTCAAGGCAAAAAATCTTTCACTTATTACACACTCAATTAAGCACATTGCTTCCTCACTCCTGTGGGAATAATAATTACCAGGCAGTAGCGTATGTAACAGAAGCTCGATTTGTAACTTTAAATTAAGTGACTAACCATTTTACCCAATGAACAATTAACTCGCTCGTCTTAAAGGTTGTAATAAACATACTGATTTTCCAGTGTTCTCATTCACATTGCACTGTTATGGTAACTCAAATGCAATGATCTGAAATTCTTCAGTTGCTCCCTTCAGTATTTCTGCACTTTCTCATTCCCACTTGGCTGCACAACAATACCATGGGTACAGGAGAAAATATGAGACGAATATGTGAGAAACCAATTGAAAGAAGCAAGCTCCTTACTGTTTGCGGAGGGTCTGAAGATACAATTTGAGTCTGAAGAAGGGTCCTGACCCGAAACATCACCTATCCACGTTTCCCATGGATGCTGCCTGACCCGCTGAGTTACTCTAGCACTTTTATTGTAAACCAGCATCTGCTGTTCCTTGTTTTTAACTCCTTACAGTTCCTTATATGGGAGAAGCATGTTTTTTTTATACAGAGGGTGCTGGGTGCCTGGAACATGCTTGCAGGGGTAGTGGTGGAGGCAGAGGGATATGGATCATAGGTTTATGTTTATTATTGTCACGTGTACCGAGGTACAATAAAATGCTTTGTTTTGCATACTATCCAATCAAATCTGATAATACTGTACATAAATACAATCAAGCCAATTATTAGAGCTAAAGGGAAGATACAAATGGAGAATATAGTTCTCAGCATCGTAGTGCACTTGTTCCATAGACAAAGTCCAATGTCCGCAATGGGATAGAGGTGTATCGGACAGTATCCCGGCTTATGGAAGGACTGTTCAAAAGCCTGATAACAGAGCTGTTCCTGAGACTGGTGCACACATTCAAGCTTCGGTATCTTCTGCCAGGGAGAAGAAGGAATGACTGAGGTGGGATAAGTCTTTGATTATGTTGGCTGCTTTTCCAAAGTGTAGATGGAGCCAAAGGTGGGGAGTCTGGTTTATGTGATGGACTGGGGTATGTTTACTACTACCTGCAATTTCCTACAGTCTTGGGTAGATCTGTTCCTGGCGGCGCTGCCCTGGCAGCTGCGGCTCGCCTGCAGTCCATTTGTTTTTTACTTTTTTGTGTTGTTTTTTTTTGTTTTGTCTAGTTAAGTTTTTAGTTTTCAGGTTGTGTTTATGTGGGGAGGGGGTGGGGAGGGGGGGGGGGTTGAAACGGGGCTTGCTGTCTCTCCCTTCGGGGGAATGCGACTTTTTTGTCGTATCCCCCTTCTCTGCCTCCGTCTGCGCTGAGGCCTAATGGCGGAGCTGGCGACCTCGAGACTCCGGAGGCAGAGCCAGTCAGGACTTGCCCTGGGCTCGCTCCCGTGAGGGCGGTCCGGCTCGGGGCTGGAACGGCGCTCCCGTGAGGGGCTGTGACGCTCCCGTGAGGGCGGCCTGGCGCGGGGCTGAGACTCTCCCGTGAGGGGCTGTGGCGCTCCCGTCGGGGCGGCCCAGCTCGAGGGTGGAACGGCGCTCCCGTCGGGGCGGCCCAGCTCGAGGGAGGAACGGCACTCACGTGAGGGCGATCCGGCTAGGGGCTGGAACGGTGCTCCGGTGGCTGGGACGGCGTTCTGGCGGCGGTGACCTGAGTCCGGGGTTCAGCCGCGGGCCAGCGGCTGCGTCCGCTGGACTGGAGGGCGGCAGCTTCGACCACCCCGGGCCGCGGTGTTTGAGCCGGCCCGTTTGCGGGGTTCGGTGAGCCGCGGGACTGTACCATCGCCTGGTGGGGTATCGCCTCAGCGCAGAGGGAGAAGAGGAGGGAAGAGACTGCAGCCCTAAGATTTTTGCCTTCACCACAGTGAGGAGGTGCTTGGAGGACTCACTGTGGTGGATGTTAATTTGTGTTTATTGTTGTTTATTATTGTATTATTGTATGTATGACTGCAGGCACGAAATTTCATTCAGACCGTAAGGTCTGAATGACAATAAAGGTAATTCTAATTCTAATTCTATAGAAAGCATTGATGCATCCAAACATTATGTTACCAATGGTGCATCTGTAGAAGTTTGTAAGAGTTATTGGAGATATGTACGGGTGTCATCTTGGCTGTCACTTCAATGTGACCCATGACAGATCATTGGTAATATTAATGCAATGGAACTTAAAGCTCTCAAACATTTCCACTTTGAAACTATTGATGCTGATTGGGGCATGTACTCCACCATGCTTCCTGAAGTCGATTACTAGCTCCTTCATCTTGCTATCTCCTTCCGCCACTCCATCTTGTCATTGTTCATGATCTGGTCCACATGTGCAAGCAGATGGCATTTTAGTTTATCTTGGCATCATGTTTGACACCAAAGTGCCTGTCACATTGCTGTATTCCTCTATGTTCTAACCAGCTGATGTACTGAGGTTTAGTGAAACACTCTCTTTCTCCCTGTCATGGAATCTCCTGGCAGCACCACAAAGGCAGGGAAGAAACATTGTATATTTTGGAACATGCTCTTCTTATAACCTCTGAAGCAACAAGCAAACTCCAGGAGAGCAATCCTCTCGGGGTGGCACAGTGGCACAACTATAGAGTTGCTGCCTTCGCAGTTGCGGATTTGATCCTGACTACGGGTGCCGTATATACGAAGCTTGTACGTTCTCCCTGTGACTGCGTGGGTTTTCCCCGGGTGCTCTGGTTTCCTCCCACACCAAAGACGTACAGGTTTGTGGATTAATTGGCTCCGATAAAGAATGTAAATTGTCCTTAGTGTGTAGGATAGTGCTAGTGAACGTGGATCGCTGGTCAGCGAGAACTCAGTGGGCCAAAGGACCTGTTTCCGCGCTGTATCTCTAAACTAAACTAACCTGACAATCCATTCTACCTATACAAGAACATATCCAGGTCCCCTTTGAAAGGATATGGTAAATTCACACTCAGTGCACATTCTTACACTGAGTTCCAACATTACATTGATTCATTTATTGCCTCCACTTACAGAATGCCCAACCGACGGTGAACAAGTGTCTACATGTGCCAATAGAAATGAGATCTGGCATTGATGTGGAGTAATTAATGTGGAGTGCCATCAATGGATTTTACCTGCCTAAAATGTGTGTGATAACATGTTCACAATAGGTAATATGGAAAATGTATCGGACTCAAAGCATGTTGGAGTAACATGGAACAAGTTCCATTCTGGGCATAATATTGATGGTTACTATCATCTGTCCCTGAAAGTGCACATTGATATCCCTGATTTTGAACAAACCAATAGGCACACCAAAAACTCCAAAATGGTCATTTAAAATCATAGCGAAAATAAATCATTACACGAGTTAGAAAAAATTACATGTGTATTTTAGAAACATAAAAACATAGAAAATAGGTGCAGGATTAGGCCATCCGGCCCTTTGAGTCAGTACTGACATTCAATATGTTCATGGCTGATCATCCAAAATCAGTACCCCATTCCTGCTTTTTCCCCATATCTCTTGATTCCGTTTGCCCTAAGAGCTATATCTAACTCTCTCTTGAAAACATCGTGATTGGCCTCCACTGCCTTCTGTGGCAGAGGATTCCACAGATTCACAACTCTCTGGGTGAAAAGGGTTTTCCTCATCTCAGTCCTAAATGAGCTACCCATTCTTAAACTGTGGCCCCTAGTTCTGGACTCTCTCAACGGGGAATATTTTTCCTGCATCTAGCCTGTCAAATCCCTTAAGAATTTCATATGTTTCTATAAGATCACCTCTCGTCCTTCTAAATTCCAATCAATACAAGCCCAGTCGACCCATTCTTTCATCATATGTTAGTCCCACCATCCCGGGAATTAACCTAGTGATCCAACACTGCACTCCCTCTATAGAAAGAATGTCCTTCCTCAAATTAGGAGACGAACAATGCACACAATATTCCAGGTGCGGTTTCACCAGAGCCCTGTACAACTGCAGTAGGACATCCTTACTCCAAAACTGAAATCCTCTTGCAATGAAGGCCAACATGCCATTACTTCACTGCCTGCTATACTTGCATGTTTACTTTCAGTGACTATGTACAAGGACACCCAGGTCTCGTTGCATCTTCTTTTTTCCTAATCTGACACCATTCAGATAATAATCTGCATTCCTGTTCTTGCCACCAAAGTTGATAACCTCACATTTATCCACATTGCACTGCATCTGCCATGCATCTGCCCACTCACCCAGCTTTCTGTTATCCGCAAACTTTCCCTTGTCTAAATCATTAATTTATATTGTAAATAACTGGGGTCCTAGCACCGAGCCTTACAGCACCCCACTAGTCCCTGCCTACCATTTTAAAAATGACCTGTTAATTCCTACTTTGCTTCCTGTCTGCCAAACAGATCTCTATTCCAATACCCTACACCCAATACCATGTGCTCTAATTTTGCACACTAATCTCTTGTGTGGGACCTTGTCAACGGCTTTTAGAAAGTCCAGATACACCACTTCCACTGGCTCTCCCTTATCCACTCTACTTCTTACATCCTCAAAATATTCCAGAAGATTAGTCAAGCATGATTTCCCCTTCATAAACCATTGCTGACTTTGACCGATCCTGTCACTGCTTTCCAAATGCGCTGCTATTACATCTTTAACATGCTACTCAAGCATATTCCCCACAACCGCTGTCAGGCTAACTGGTCCATAATTCCCCATTTTCTCTCTCCCTCCTTTCTTAAAAAGTGGGGTTACATTGACTACCCTCCAGTCCACAGGAACTGATCCAGAGTCTATAGAACATTGGAAAATGATTAACAATGCATCCACAATTTCTAGGGCCACCTCCTTGAATACTCTGGGATGCAGACCATCAGGCACTGGGGATTTATCTGCCTTCAGTGCCAATAGTTCACCCAACATTATTTCCTGACTAATGTGGATTCCGTTCAGTTCCTCTCTCCACCAAGATCCTCGGCCCCCTAGTATTTCTGGGAGATTGTTTGTGTCTTCCTAGTGAAGACACAACCAAAGTACACGTTTAACTGGCCTGCCATTTCCTTGTTTCCCATTATAAATTCACCTGTTTCTGCCAGTAAGGGACCTACATTTGTCTTCACTAATCTTTTCCTCCACAAATCTAAAGAAGCTTTTACAGTCAATTTTTATATTCCCCGCAAGGTTTCCTTCAGCTCTATTTTCCCCCTCTTAATCAATCCCTTTGTCCTCCTCTGTTGAATTATAAAATGATCCTAGTCCTCCGGCTTGTTGCTTCCTCTGGCCAATTTCTATGCCTCTTCCTTGGATTTAACACTATCCTGCCGCATTCCTCGTTTTATTTTTTTGCCAGACAGGGATGAACAATTTTTGTAGTTCATCCATTCAGTTCACAAATCTTTGTCATTGCATCTCCATCGTCATCCCTTTAAGTACCATTTGCCAGCCTATCCTAGCCAATTCCTGTCGCATAGCATCAAAGTCCCCTTTCTTTAAGATCAGGATAATTCCCAAATTATTTGCACTTCAGTGACACATTAGACATCGGCCCTACGCGGACCCCTTCTGCCGTGAACAATTTAGTAAGATGGAGTAAGGGTTAGGGAGTGGTGTGATTATTGTAAAGCACTTCCGTAATCTTCATTTGAAATGAACGGACAGAGTCCGATATCTGCTTTGACTTGTTCATAATGACAGGAATTCCAATTAAACTCTTGTCACTTTAAATTTGCCAGAGTTGGTTCCATTTTGAAAGGAGCCATAAACTGTTCAATTCTCCTTGAAGAAACAGTTTCAGCAATCACAGTCAGTGGTGTTTGAAAATGAACTATCTCCTGACAGAGATATACACAAATTACTGAAGTAACACAGTGGATCAGGCAGTATCTCTGGAAAAAGATGGATGACGTTTTGGGTCAGGACATTTCTTCAAACTGAACGTGGTGGGGTTGGGAAGTGGGGGGGTGGGGGGCTTGAGTTGAACAGCTTGAGGCGAGAAACGATCTCTTGATAGATCAGGTACCACCTTGCTGAATTAGAAGCGGTGCTGTAGCTAACCTTGATCCCGAGAACTGATTAAAACTGTGGGTGGGTAGGCCAGTGCGCACAGTGCTGCGTTGGAAGTTGAGCTCTTTATTTCATAATTCATAGGGGAGCTTGTCATTGGAAATAATTATCAGCAGAAAGTCCATTTATACTCCTTGGATAGAATAATTATAATGAAGCAAAGTAATCCACTTTGATTAATCAGTTCAAAGAAAATCCTGTCTGAAGAAGGGTCCCAACCCGAAATGTCACCCATTCTTTTTCTCCAGAGATGCTGTCTGACCCGTTGAGTTAATCCAGCATTTTGTGTCTATCTTCAGTATATACCAGCTTCTGCAGTCCCTTTCTATACACTCAAAGAGAATCCTCCCTAAAAGATTAATTTGAATTAATTAACTTCTGTATTTTGGCATTAGTGTAGACTAGCTTAGTTTAGTTTAGTTTATTGTCATGTGGGCCGAGGTGTATTAAAAAGCTTTTCGTTGCATGCTATCCAGTCAGCGCAAAGAATATACATGATTACAGTTGAGCCAGCCGCAGTGTAAAATAAGAAATGCTGCTGTTGGAGTAGAGATTTAAAAGAGTAGGGTGACTGGAATGAGTGATTGCAGTTTGATTTCTGGGACCAACATGCAGAGAGTCAACGGGCTTGGACAACATCTACAAAGGGTACCTTGATTGGAAGTAGTTGTCAACAGTTGGAACCAGGTGGGAAATAGTAATCTGAAAGTCCTAAACTTCCTGCAGGCTGGCATTGGATATAGTATGGAGTCCAACAGTGAAGAACAAAGAGGCTGCATGTACCAGCATTTATGCTGTGGATCTGCCCCCTTAACTAGAAGAAGGTTAGAATAGGGACAGGAACAGCAAGCTTCCTCATTCACACAAACAGTAAGGGATGTGAGAAAAACTGGTAAGAATATGGGCAGTATGCTTTATGGTTGTTATTATTTAAGTAAATTGAATGTCAAGAGACATCTGGAAACAGTCCGTTTTGACAGCCAGCAAAGCTGGAGGCATGACTTTGGCAATTGTCAGAGATTTTGAGCCATTTCAGAGATGGAGTATGTTCTGGCCAATTGTTTGATTGGTCACACAAGCCCGTGTAATCATACCAACGTCATCAGTTTGGATTATGGCTGATTGAACAGCATGGCACATGTTTTAACATGCTAAAAGGTTGAACGGACTTGTAAACTTCATTCCAACGTGAAATCTGCACTACCTTAGCAAGGACCTGGACCCACTACAATTTTCCTACCACCACATTAGATTAATGGGGGGTGCGATCTTTTGGCTCTCCACTCTGCACTGGACTGGTTGGACAACAAGAACCCATTTGTCAGGCTGTTGTTCCTTGACTACAGCCTGGCATTCAATACCACCAATCCCTCCAAACATCATTAAATTTAGAGGATTGCATCTCTGCTCAACCCAATGTAATTGGATCCTTGACTTCCTGATCGGAAAACCACAATCAGTGTGAATTGGTAACCTTGATAAGCTTCACTATGCAGAAGCATGTCATGGCTGTGTACTCAGCCCCCTTGCTCTACTCTCTCAATGCCCATGACTATGTAGTCATGCACAACTCCAAAACCATCTTTAAATTCGCCGACAAAACCCAGTCATTGGACGAATAACAGGTAATGGTGGATAAGAGTACAGGACGGAGATTGAAAATCTGATTGAATGATATCAGAACAACAATCTTGCTCTCAACATTAGCAAGATCAAGGAGCTGATTGTTGACTTTGGGAGGGGAAAACATAGGATCCATTTTATTTTTGCATATATATTGCAAATATATATGTATAAAATAAAAAATCTGTATATTTTATATAATATACAATATATAATATAAATATAATATATTTTTCTTAGGCCCACTTTGGTCATGGCTGACCATGGGTGTCTCCATGAGTACTTATTCCCTATATGGAGGCCGCCTGTGCGTGACTTTGTTTAACGTGGGGAGACTGGTGCATAGACAGCCACCCCACAGTCCTTGACAGATCTGAGTCTGGATGCAGTGGCATGGAGTCCAAGATGTCCCTTGTGGTGCAGCCTTCATCCGCCTTCCCAGCCGTTGTGACGCTCCACTAGCGTCAGCCATTGTCCTCCGCCTGTTCCACCATTGAGGTCTTGGTTGGATTGCTCTTTGTCAGGGACCTCCCTCTCGACCTTACCGCCATGGGTGACCCTACCAGGAGCATAGCTCCAGACAGCATCGCTCTCAGGATCTCAGGTCCACACAAGCTTCTCCAAGGTGACAATCCACGGAGAAGATAATATATTATATATATGTATTATATATAATATATCATATATACTATATATTATATATAAAATATTATATATGTGTATAATATGTGTGTTATGTTTATAAGTCGGTTAAACTGTAGCAAGGGTCAGTGATCCGAGTCGATCCTGACTGCAGGTGCTGTCTGTACGGAGTTTGTACGTTCTCCCTGTGACCGTGTGGGTTTTCCATTGGTCCATTGGCCTGCTATGCCCAGAAACAGGCTCTTCATCACACCATATCCCCACAAACTTTTTTGCTCATTATGTTTGTCAGTGATGTGTCCACACTAGCAAATGCATACATGCAGAAGAAACCCTGTGGCATTGACCACTTTGATTACTTAATTCAAAGATAACTTATCTTAAAGACAATTTTTTGATTTTTGTGCATTTTGCCTGTATTAGTGTGGAGTACAAAGTGCCCCATATTATTGGGGTGGTCTGAAGAAAGTCCGAACCTGAAAAGTCACCTCTCCATATTCTTCAGAGACGCTGCCTGACCCGTTGCATTACTCCAGCACTTTGTGTCTATCTTTATTATTGGGGTGGAACATGCCTGGGAATAGCAAACTAGAAATCCCAAACTTAAAGGCATTTTGTCTGCATTGATGAGGACAAGAAGCAGCCCTTAACAGGATTTAAAGAACTTTGATATGATAGTTCCCACTTCCAAAACCAGCCATAAAGATATATCTTTGGGACCAGATGTACCTGTACGTTCTTCTTCTTTCATTCAGTTGCTGGAATGCTTCACCAGGGTGTCCTTCTGCTCTTCCACAATGTCGTCATTTTTCAGAGAAATGGAGTGTCCTCTGTTCTGCCATCCCTGGCCATGTCCATAGATTACACCTCACTGCTTGATGCTACAGTTTTTTGTTCATAACCATCACTACCAAGAGTTCTTGCCATTCTCTACATGTTCCCCAGGCATTGATTGACTGCTCCCTCTTTCAGGTAAATATGATCATTAAACTCATAACTTATTTATTTTAGCTTAGAGATACAGCACAGGTACAGGCCCTTTGGCCCACTGTGTCCACGCACACCATTGATCACCCGGTCACAGTAGTTCTGTTATCCCACTTTCTCATCCACTCCCTGCACACGAGGGGCAATAGACAATAGGTGCAGGAGTAGGCCATTCGGCCCTTCGAGCCAGCACCACCATTCAATGTGATGCCGTCTGACAGCTGATCATCCCCAATCAGTACCTCGTTCCTGCCTTCTCCCCATATCCCCTGACTACGCTATTTTTAAGAGCCCTATCTAGCTCTCTCTAGAATTCATCCAGAGAACCTGCCTCCACATGAGGCAGAGAATTCCACAGACGCACCACTCTCTGTGAGAAAAAATGTTTCCGCGTCTCCGTTCTAAATGGCTTACTCCTTATTCTTAAACTGTGGCTCCTGGTTCTGGACTCCCCCAACATCGGGAACATGTTTCCTGCCTCTAGCGTGTCCAAACCCTTAACAATCTTATATGTTTCAATGAGATTCCCTCTCAACCTTCTAAACTCCAGAGTGTTACAAGCCCAGCTGCTCCATTCTCTCAGCATATGACAGTCCCGCCATCCCGGGAATTAACCTTGTAAACCTACGCTGCACTCCCTCAATAGCAAGAATGTCCTTCCTCAAATTAGGGGACCAAAACTGCACACAATACTCCAGGTGTGGGCAATTTACAGAGGCCAATGAACCTGCAAACCCACATATCTTTTAGGTGTGGGATGTAACCAGGGCACCGTTGTGCCTCCCTTAAATGCCGCCCTTATTCTTAAATACAATAAGGAATGCAGAAGAAAACCAGGGATGGTAACAATGCACAACTTGCTTCTACATAAACTAGATGAGGCTAATGAGCTTGTTCAACTTAGGCGATTTTTCAGCGGACTGCCGGCGACTGTCAAGTTGCTGGCAGATGCCTCGAAAAAACGTCAACTGGAACTGCGACTGTCAGAGTGGAACACACACATACACAAACACACAAACACGTCCCTTCCTTCACCAGCCCGTTATGCGGGCAGGGGACAGGGCAAGCGGGGGAAACGCTGTCTAAAAAATTCACACGGTTCAATGCCAAGGGAAACAGACACACACCGCGATGAACAGGAAGGTTGGCGCTGTAAAAAGATGGCTAAAGCACAGTGTATGGCAAGTCCATTAAAAGAGGGGGGTGGGGTAAGGGAAAGAAGGAGTGGAGACAACTTTTAAGAAGCCACAGATTCACGGCCTTGAAGCTCGACGGACATTTAACATTACCGGTCGGTTATCCTTGGTTCTGAAAACTACTGCTTACCTTTTTTCTCCCATTGAGCCAATGAAATTCACTGGTCAGCACCGGCTACAACCTACGAGAACCTCAGAGAATCTTGAGGACAACCCTGGCAACCCATTTGGACCGCCTGGCGACCCACCCATGGCTTGAGAATGCTCAGTAATCTCCTTGGCGGCTTCATACTAGTCGCCGCTAATTTTTCAAGATGTTGAAAAATTCACCCCGACCATAATGAGGCCGCGACTAGTTCCCAGAATGCAGTAGCCCCTCACGACCATGAAGACAACTCCCCGGCAACCACCCGTGACCATGTGGCGACTGCGACTGCATTGTCTCCTGCAGTCGCCTAAAAAGTCGCCTAAGTGGGACAGGCCCATAATGATACAGATACATTTAAAAACAAGCTACTTAAGTGTAAGAGCAAAAAATGAACAGAGCATTTATTTTCTTAGTTGAAAAGGGATAGAAGGCTGTTTGTGTGGATCCAGTTGGACTATTTCTGTGCTTTATTTCTATGTAAAGCTATGTGGTATAAATGTAGTACGTAGTATAAAGCTATGTAAAGCTCCCTAATGACAGTCATTTTTTATCTAAATTATACGTATTGTTATATTTATGGTCTGGTCTGACTGTTTGTATTACCCACCTGACAAGTAACATAATTGAAATTCCTTTATATAGATTCAGTCAAGGTTAAATTGGAAATATGAAATTAAGACTTCCACTTGAACCATCCAATATCGATGCTAGGTTATAAATGTTCATAATAAAAGCAGAAGCTGTGGGAAATATTCAATATGTAAGCAGGGCTGTCTTAACAGCATTATAAGCCCCTGGGCTAAGCAGTGCACTGGGGCCCCTACACCTCCAGTTTCTTTATGCCGAACCAAATATGCTGTCATGCACTTGCGATGTTCTTCTCCGTTTTCATGTTCTACAATAACATTCTACAATACATAGATTAGCATGTGGCCCCTATGCTCAAGGGGCCCAGGGCAACTGCCCAGCGTGCCCATGCGTTAAGATTACCATGTATGTAAGGCAATGCCTATGAACTGCAAAACAGAGTTACATTTTTTTCGGCTTGATGACCTTTCATCAAAACCAGAGAAGTTTAGAGTTTAGTTAGAGGTACAGAATAGAAACATGCTCTTCGGCGTAAGTTGGGATGTTTTTTCCAGCATGACAAAAAAGTCCATGAGTAAAAAGATAGTCAGGAGGAAGAGTTCGTAGATCACAAAAATCTTGATTTTTGTTTACGGTCCTTTCAACTCGGCAGAGGACTCGGGAAAGTGGGACAGGCCCTTAAGGGAGCAAATGTGCTGCCCCCAAGTGGAGAATCTAAAATGGTTCCAGTTGCAAAAATTTGGTGAGATGGATAGAAAAAAGGGGGATATGAGCGACAGAACGCCGCCAAGCAGAGAGTGAATGGCAACAGCACTGACTGAGAAAGGCTAGTGAAAGCTTGTTCATTTCAGTTGATCCAACTGGAGCAGGTGTAAATAGACGAAGATGAGTCTGAGCAGAGAATAGAGAACGATAAATAAAACTGCAGATGAGATACAAGCACTGCAGTTACTGGCAATCTGAAATAAAAGATTATTTGGAAACATTTAGATAGTCTGGTGACATCTATGTAGAGAGAAAAATTGAGTTAGTGTTCAAGTTTGATGATTTATTATCAGTACTCATAATTGCAGATACAATTTGGAAAGACAGGTTAATTGAAATTGTTTGATTCAATATCATATTCAGAGGAATGTAATGCCCAGTCAGAAGATGAGATGCTATTTGTTGAGTTTACTCTGGGACAGTCACGTAATGAGTGGTCCTGCAGCAGACTGGGACTTACCTGGATTTACCTGGAGCAGGGGCCCTCCAATACATCCAGCATGTGGACTTTGGACTTTTTATTTTCATAAATGGCGTCAAATGTGGTGACTGTGCATGTGTGAGTAATGCAAAAAAAATTTCACTGTGTAATGCATACGTGACAATAAAGAACCATTGAACCATTAATGTGGCAGTCATCCAATAATCACACTGACGAATACTTGTCAACTTGAAATTCCATGAGAAGTACCACAGTAACAATGCTACACATGGCAAATGTTGTACCCTTTATCGTTTATCTGTGCCCGTTCATCTTTTCTTTGACAGGATCGCACGGCAACAAAAGCTTTTTACTGTGCCTCAGCACACGTGACAATAATAAACTAAGCTAAACTAATTAAAATAACATTCATTACTCAATTTGTTCACATAAGGTGTTCCATATTGATTTTGAAAACTTTCAGCTGTATTTCCCATGCTTATGGAAAATTCAACAAGTGTTAATTAATTCATTTTTCTATAAAGAATTTTAGTTATACAGACATAGACATAGACATAGAAAATAGGTGCAGGAGTAGGCCATTCGGCCCTTCGAGGCTGCACCGCCATTCAATATGATCATGGCTGATCATCCAAATGTAGATTTTTTTAAATAAATTGCTTCTTCTAGGTGTTTTAATGTAATATGTTTGGTCTCTAAGGTGGGTGTTGCTGTTGGCGTATTTAAATTGTAAAATAGGACACACAAATGAAGCTGAAACCCACCAACTGTTCTGTAGATTTGTTCTTATTTTATTATTATCTAATTTCTTTTTTCATCTCATTCTCCTTACTGAAATATTATCCATTCCTCCACTTCAATTAATTTCAATCCAGAGTGTAGCAAAACATGTTCAGATTCCCTATTCTGTATCTTTCTTTGAAAAAAAAAGGAACTTCTGATAGTTTTGCTGATAATGGATTGGGTTTAGCGTTGGGTTTTTATACAGCCTTATTTGACCTTTTGATTTTAGCTTCTGCAATTATCAACCGGAATATATGTCCAGTGCACAATATGAAACATATGCACACATGCGCATAGTTACTTACACACACAGCCACATACATACGCACACACCGACAAACAAATATGCACACATATGCGCGCACACAGCCACACACACACACACACACACACACACACATGCACACACACACACACACACACACACACACACACACACACACACACACACACACACACACACACACACACACACACACACAGTATATGTCAGGTTTAAACATTCATTAATATTGCTCTGCCAGAAAGACTTTGTATTGATATGAGGCATTTGAGTACTATTTACATTGCAGTCATTTTTAATGGAATTATTAATGAAGTTACAAACTGTAATCATGTTATATAATGTTATGAATAGTCATACATTTGATGTTGTTTGGAAGTTGATATCAGCTTTCCACCTAATAGTAAACTGACAGCGTGAACCCAAAGTCATCGTTCAACCTAATTTTGAAGTAAAGGGGACTGGAACACTTAAGAAGGGTCTCCACCCGAAACGTCACGTATCCATGTTCTCGAGACATGCTGCCTGACCCCCTGAGTTACTCCAGCACTTTGTGCCCTTTTGTGTATTAACCAACATCTCCAGCTCCCTGTTGCTACAGTATCCAAAAGATTATTAGCAGGTTATTAGTCTTAATCTGTTGGAGGAAAATGGTTTATTTGTACTCTGCTCCCATATTTACATTTCAAATTAGAAAATCAATCTGCATGGACAAATGCAAACTACAGAGGCTCAGTATGCACAGGGTGCCCATCTCTGCAATGCAGCAGCATTTATTTTTCGTTCAAAAGTAGGCATGTTCTGAATCTCAAAAGAATGATGTTTAAATCAGTCCATCTGCATTGTAAATTCTGGAGTAACAAGTATTATTTATATTCCTTCTGAAATGTACTGTCAGTTTTAATAGACCAATAATTTTAGGCAGAGGTATTACTGTATATTTGCACAGATCTGCCATGAGCCACCCATGTCCAATGAAATTTTATACAGAGAAATGTGAGGTGTTGAATTTTGGGAGCACTAATAGGGACAGGTCCTAACAGTACATAGTGAACAGTAGGGGTCTCGGAAGTGAGGTAGAGCAGGGGGGTCTAGAAGTACAGGTACGTAATTTGTTGAAAGTGGTATCACAGGTAGATAGGGTAGCCAAAAAATCTTTTGTCACATTGGACCATCAGAGTATAGTCTTACAGTATGAAAACAGGCCCTTCGTCCCAACTTGCCCACACTAGTCAACATGTCCCATCTACACTGATCCCACCTGCCTGCATTGGCCCATATCCCTCTTCACCTGTCCTATTCATGTACTTGTCTAAATGTTTCTTAAATGTTGTGATAGTACCTGCCTCATCTACCCCCTCCGGCAACTCGTTCCATACAACCACCACCCTTTTTGTGAAAAAGTAACTCCTCGGGTTCCTATTAAATCTTTCCCCCATCATCATAAACCTATGTCCTCTGGCTCTCGATTTCCCTACCCAGGGCAAGAGACTCTGTGCATCTACCTGATCTATTCCTCTCATGATTTTGTGCACCTCTATAAGATCACCCCTCCTCTTCCTGCACTCCAAGGAATAGAGTCCTCGTCTGCTCAATTGCAGCAACTTCTTGAAGCACAGGGTAGATTTGGAGCTGAGCTGTAATTTGCATGAGATGCTGGTGAAGCATCTCAAATCCTCTGGCACCCACTAGTAATTTGCAGTTCAAGGCAAATTTAAACATATTTTGGCATCAAATATCCATCCAGTGTTGTCTGAACATCAAGTACATGTACAAATTAACTGTGGTAATTTGGACATCACACATTGGGTCAACATAATATTGAGCTGCCAATTAATAGACTCATAAAGCCAGTTGGGAAATGTGCCTTTGGTGATGTTGATCGTAAAGTGCTTCAGTGACTTAGCTTGCATTGGTCAATAGCTAAGATAGGCTTACGTGATCTGATCTGATGCCATAACCGCAAGTTGATAGTAGTCATGGAGATGTCTTTAACAAGTGATGTGACAAGGTGTTGTAAAGAAAGATTGTTGTAAATAAAAATTGTTTGTAATTGTCTTGCCTAAGGCTGGGAGAGCTATGATGAATTGGATTACAGTTTACACTAACGTTGGAAATAGTTTAGTTTAGTTTTGAGATACAGTGCGGAAACAGACCCTTCCGCCCACCGAGTCCACGCTGACCAGCAATCCCTGCACATTAACACTATCCTAGGGACAATTTACAATTTTACCAAGCCAATTAACCTACAAACCTGAACGTCTTTGGAGTGTGAGTAGAAACCAAAAAACTGAGCTTCCGGGGAAAACCCATGCAGATCAAGGGGAGAATGTACAAACTCCGTACACACAAGCACCTGCCATCAGGATTGAACCCGGGACTCTGCCACTGTCAGGCAGCAACACTACCACTGTACCACCTAAATAATTCAGTCTATTTCATCCATTTCTGCAGTTAATTAGTTACCATGCAACAATTAATTCTAGTTTGCAAGAGTTTCATTCTTAAAAGTGGTACTTGAAAGTAGGAATTGTGTTGAACATAGGTATGAAATGTATTCTAATATATTTTAAAGAATCTCTAAAGACTTAAAGCACATGACATGAATTCAATTGTTTCAATTGTCCAACTGTTGGTTTGTTTGACATTATAAATATCTTCAGAAGTGATACGTGCTCAAACAAATGCAAGGTTGATAACACTTAAATCTCCACATATTTATTTCACCTGAAATTTTCAATTTTTTCAATTTTTAAAACTACACATCCACATAATTCCACAAATGCAAAATATATTAGCCAAATTATAAAACTTTGGCATAAATGTAGAATCACTGTAAAAGGTTAAGATTGAATCTCCAATGGATAGGCTATGAAGTTGGGTGGATGAGTGGGAGTGAGGTGGTCGTGGCAGCTATGAAAGGAAATTAATGAAATGAAAGTTGGACAAATTGTAAAGCATGGCTGATGCACAATGGCAGGCGCATGTACAGGCTGCCAAGTTGAAAATAACTTGCATACCTTTATGTAGAAACTATGGAGAATGGATGTCAGGGGTTATGGGGAGAAGGCAGGAGAATGGGGTTAGGGGAGAGAGATAGATCAGCCAAGATTGAATGACGGATGAGATTTGATGGGCCAAATGGCCTAATTCTGCTCCTATCACTTGACCTTATGGAGCGGCATTGTATATGTATATATTTTGTTAGTATATCATCATAAAAGCTATGTTATTGTTTATTCTAATTAATTTATTAGCCAAGAATGTAAACATAGAAGGAATTTTACCACTGATAAAGCTTATCAACAATACTGCTGTATTAAAATTGTTTACGCAAATCAAAATATAATTGTACATCTCACTCAAATTGTATTCATCGACAATCATACTTTTTTTCAGTTAATGTTACCTAAATTAAATTGAGAAAATTGACACTAGATGCCAAAAGATGATTCAGTGGCTTTAGGCTTATAATTTGTATTTGTTCTTGTCATTGGAATTTGAAGCCAAGATGTATTTGAAACAAAGATGTATCTTAGAGGTTTGATTGAATTTAAGATGCCGACATGACTGGTAACAGCAAAAAAAAGGGACTCATAGTCAACCAATGAAGCTTTGATGATCTTGATAGCTTGGAATATTGGTTTGTATACTGTTAAAATATGTCTGCATTTTAGCAAAATGACCCACTGCTAGGTCTCCAGATAATTGCATTTTAATATAAATTGCCTTCAATAATGGGAATACAGATTAATGATTCCAATAATATGAAATGTATTTCTTTAAAGTATTTGTTGCAATAATAGGGCAGGTGCAATGTGAAGATAACAGTTGATCAGAAACACAGGAATAGTTATTTTGGTATGTGAAATTAAAGCTGGAGGATATGTCCTGATTGAAAATAAAAGTCAGTTTCCTAGATTGACAAAGTGGAGCAGATGTCAACAGGAATGCACAAGACAAAGGCAGCGTCTATTTGTTGCAGTAAATTCTCATTGGGTTGTTAACACTCCCCCCACCTTTTGTAATCAACCAAATTCAGTCACCATCACAGATGTAAGAGTGCCTTTCCTTTTCCCAATGAACAAGCAGGAAATTGTGGAGCTGCAGGTGGCTTGGAGGAGAGAAACAGTGGGAGAATATATTTCCATAAAACATTTTGCAGGCCATTTGCAAAATAGCGGGCACAACATTTTGTCACAAGTACACCCATTGTTGGGATGTCGTCCTTATTCTGCAATTAGCTGTTGGGTAATAGATATCACAATTCATCGGACTTGCAGCTGCCCACAAAATGTTTGTTGACTATTATTGTGAATGAAAATATTGTGTACCATTTACTATCTAGAAGAGTCTGATGCAAGAGATTTTGAATCTTTACAGGGAATATAAAGATGACCTTCTCCAGTCAATCTTGTTGAATAATCCTTTTTTCCGGGCAATTGGAATCGAAACTGAGAAGCTTCAGTGAAATCTCAGCAAGACAGATGGAAGGAAAGATAGGATTTTTTTTTAAAGGCACAAGAGACAACATAAAGTATAAAAAGCTTTGTTTTATCAAACGACAATAACCAGACACTAAAGGAATGTGTTTCCACGCAACTATTCCATGTTCAGGGCCTGCGATGTTGTTTTGGTAGTAACAAAATCTCATCAAGCCTTTAAAATATTCACCTATACTTGAAGCACTATTTTCTGGTTGAATGTTCAGTCCAATATACGTTTAAATGCCACGCCTCACCTTGAACATAACAGTGTGGGAGGCAGTAAAAAAAAAATCAACTTCATGATTTATGTTAACGGTACATGTGCAGGCAGAGGAAATGCAGTCCAATTTACTGTTTGATTATTTGTTTGCTGATGGTTTCATTAATATGCTCATAGCAAAATACTGCCTCGACAATTTTCCCATCCAATTCTGATAAGAATGTTGCCCGACGTGTCTTGTTTTTAAAGTAGATCTCACGGCATTTTGGCGTCTGGTTGGCGAATATTATTTTAAATGTTGACTTCCTCCTTTCCCCATTTTTTAGAAACAATACCTAAAATTTAATTCACTGTTTAATTGGCAGTTTGTCAAAATATTTCACGGTAAACCATACCTCAAAAGCTTCTTGCATAACTAAATATAATGCAGGATTGGACACCCATCTGTATATCTTCTATATATCACAATTCTTTCAGCTGAGGCAGACGTTCACTTGCACCCACTACCCCCCAATGTCATCTACTGGATTTGTTGTTCTCAGTGTGAACCTCTCCTATATATCAGCGAGACCAAGCGCAGGCTGGGCAATCATTTTGCTGAAAGCTTATGCTCAGTCCTCCTTGGCCAACGCGATTTCCCATTGTCAAACATTTCAACACCCTTTCCCATTCCCACACCTTGCTGTCCTGGGACTCCTCCACTGTCAGAATGAAGCCACATGCAAATTGGAGGAACAGCACCTCATATTTCATTTGGGCAGCTTACACTCCAGCAGCATGAATACTGAAGGTAAACACAAAATGCTGGAGTAACTCAGCGGGTGGGACGATCCCTAGTTTTGCATGGCTCCATCTTATGTGGTGTTGTTGTTTCTTGTGCAAAACATTCCAGACTGACATCTCATAAGCATACGTATATAATCAGTATGTTATGTGAATGGACGGAGTAGTGAGTTAAGAATAAAATGTACCCACACGATGGTGAAGTGAAGTGGAATCAAAAGCACAGAGACAGGCGTGACGGATGAAGAATCGCAGAGATGAAAATATTTTAGATTGGGATAACTGAACCAAAGAGATAGGATAATGATCAGCTAGAGAGGGTGTATTGTTGCATTTTTGGTTTGATCATGTCCAAACTGATTGTCTAAACGATTCATCACGTATACATTTACTGTCTCACTTCTTGAATCAGTGCTTCAAAGTATATAGTTCAAATGAAAGCCAAGTAGATAAAATGAAAACTCTCTGCTGATTATTAATATTCTTACGTAATTAAATCAGTACAATTTGTCCACTTCCTGATAGACAGAAGTTATTATAAGTTGCATTTAAGTTGATGATATTTTACTTTAGCAAGGCTTTTTCAATGAGGCCATTAGGCCAAAGTGCCGTAGAAGCTTAAAATGCCTCCATAATGACACTTGGTATATTTTGCAGGGC